>NC_136264.1:109405131-109500131 GCF_964187855.1 Myxine glutinosa
AAATTCACTGAAATTCGCTCGGTGTATCGGTAAAATATTTTATTTGGGCGGTGTATAATTGCTTCGAACGAAATATCTCTTAGCAATTTCCTGTCTGTGTTTCATGTCCATGCACACGTGAAATGGAGTTTGTTTTTGCACACGTGAAATGAACATGTGAACCTTTACTTCCGGATAATATTGTTGAATGAAATAAAAACGAAGAAATATAGTGGGGTCACCCGTGGGAATCCCACCGGCATGGACGTGTGTGACATTTCGACATATTGAGTTAGATGCTGCACATTCATTTTTACAAAATGGTTACTGGCAATTCATCAGATCCAGAAATGGTGGAATGAACACAATTTATTTATTTCACATAATATGTGACCCCTCACCCCTCTCCACCTGACACTCTCCTCTCTCCACCCTCACGCATCTCCAATCCCACTCCTCCTCACACTCCTCTCCAATACCTCCTCACACTCCTCTCCAATACCTCCTCACACTCCTCTCCAATACCCCCTCACACGCCTCTCCAATACCTCCTCACACTCCTCTCCAATACCTCATCACACTCCTCTCCAATACCTCCTCACACTCCTCTCCAATACCCCCTCACACTCCTCTCCAATACCTCCTCACACTCCTCTCCAATACCTCCTCACACTCCTCTCCAATACTGCCTCACACTCCTCTCCAATACCTCCCCACACTCCTCTCCAATACCTCCTCACACTCCTCTCCAATCCCTCACACTCCTCTGCAACCCCTCACACTCCTCTCCAATCCCTCACACTCCTCTCCAATCCCTCACACTCCTCTGAAATCCCTCACACTCGTCTTCAATTCCTCATACTCCCCTCCAATCGCGCCTCACTTGCCTCTCCAATCGTGCCTCACTCTCCACTCCAATCGCTCCTCACTCTCCTCTCCAATCGCTCCTCACTCTCCAACCCCTCGCTCCTCACCAACACCTCCTCACACTCCTCTCCAACACCTCCTCACACTCCTCTCCAATACCTCCTCACACTCCTCTCCAATACCTCCTCACACTCCTCTCCAATACCTCCTCGCACTCCTCTCCAATACCTCCTCACACTCCTCACCAATACCTCCTCACTCTCCTCTCCAATACCTCCTCGCACTCCTCTCCAATACCTCCTCGCACTCCTCTCCAATACCTCCTCATACGCCTCTACAACCCCTCACACTCCTCTACAACCCCTCACACTCCTCTCCAATACCTTCTCATACTCCTCTACAACTCCTCACACTCCTCTACAACCCCTCACACTCCTCTACAACCCCTCACACTCCTCGCCAACCCCTCACACTCCTCACCAACCCCTCACACTCCTCTCCAAGCCCTCACAACCCTCTCCAACCCCTCACACTCCTCTCCAATACCTCCTCACACTCCTCTCCAATTCCCTCCTCACACTCCTCTCCAATACCTCCTCACACCCCTCTCCAATACCTCCTCACACTCCTCTCCGCTCCAATCGGTCCTCACTCTCCGCTCCAATCGTCCCTCACTCTCCGCTCCAATCGGCCCTGGGGTCACCCGTGGGAATCCCACGGGCATGGACGTGTGAGACATTTCGACATATTGAGTTAGATGCTGCACCTGCACATTCAGTTTCACAAAATTGTTACTGGCAATTTATCAGATGCACAAATGATGTAATCTACACAATGTATTTACTTCTGATAACATGTGAATGCATGTGCGTGCACACCCACACACACATACACACATATACACACACAAACACACGTACAACCACACACATATATATACACACACATACATACACACACGTACACACACGTACACCCAAACACATATATACACACACATACACACAAAAACACACACACACACACACAAACACACACACACACACATATACACAAACACCTCTCGTTTTTTCATTTCTGTTCCTCACAATTTTGTCTCTCTCTTATACACAGACACACACACACACACACACACACACACACACACACACACACACACACATACATCCACACACACACACACACACACATGTACACATACACACACACACACACATGTACACCCACACACACACACACACACACACACACACACACACACACACATATAGACACACACATATATACACACACATATACACACACACACACACCTCGTTTTTTCATTTCTGTACCTCACAATTCGGTCTCTCTCTTATTTACAGACACACACACACACATATATGTATACACACATATATGTATACACACACACACAAACACATGTACACCCACACACATATATACACACACATACATATACACACACACACACACACACGTGCACCCACACACGTACACCCACACACATATATACACACATACACACACACACACACACACACATATATATTGTTGCGGATATGAGGACTGTATTTTTTTTGATTGTGTTGTATTGTGGTAAATTGGTGATGAATATTGCTTGAGTCTGCGCCTCCTGCCTCCGGAGCTGTGTAAAGGTCAAAAGGGCGTCCCATAATTAGTCCACAAGCATACAAGTCAGCTAATCATAGAATACCCCTGTTCGATAGTTATATCTTATTCTGTGTTTTAGGGTAAGGCTGTGTCTCCCATTAATTGAAATACTCCATTGCACCAGTAAAAGAGATAGATTCCCTTCATTCCCACTCCCGAAACTTCATTCCCACTCCCAAAACTTCCATTCCCAGTGCCAATTACCTCCCTTCCAATTGCCAACTGCATTTTGGGCGGTTTTCTCTTCAACCGCCATTGACCACGAGGCAGGGTCGGAGAAGAAAGGCGTGTCTCCACCTCGTTATAGAGGGGAGGAGTGAGCCAGCCCCACTCGACCAACCATGAGCCAGGGGTTTGGCTAGATAGGGCGGAGGAAGAGCGATCGGGGAGGTTCGCAAAGGTTGAGGGGCGGGGCCTATATAACCCACGGCAGGGCGTTTCCCGAGGAGATGAGCTTTTACAGAGTTGAGGAGGGAGGAGATCAGAAGACAGGAAGGCCTTGAGTTGGACTAAGCAAGAGAGGAAGTTGTTGGACTGGGTGGGACTAAGAAAGAGAGAGAAAGAGTCCTGAAGCTTGTGAGGGAAGGAGAGAGAACCCGTCACACCAACCCCCCACCAGCCGCGTTGGCTCCACCAAGCGTTCACCTCCACCAAGGCTCCACCAAGCTCCGCGTTGGCTCCACCAAGCGTTCACCTCCACCAAGGCTCCACCAAGCTCTGCGTTGGCTCCACCAAGCGTTCACCTCCACCAAGCGTTCACCTCCACCAAAGCTCCACCAAGCTCCGCGTTGGCTCCACCAAGCGTTCACCTCCACCAAAGCTCCACCAAGCTCCGTGTTGGCTCCACCAAGCGTTCACCTCCAGCCATCCACCTCCTGCGATTCCTGTCATCATTCCCCGCGTGAGTCTGTCTTTTGTTTGTTCTGTCCTGGGTTAATTAAGACTGTAGGTAAGCTAGTATTTGCACTGTCACCTGCGTCTTATGTGTTGTAAATAAACGTGACTGCTTTCTTTTTGCTTGTGTGTATAATAAATCCTGTTATTCCTCCGTACTCTGTCTTCTTCTCTCTTCCTCTTTACATTCGGTCGCTTTAGAGGTATCCCGATTGAATACCTGTGGCGCGATTGGTCAACGTTGGGGGAGTCGGGCTAATCGGGGATCCTGTAACAGTCGCGGTTGACCATCCGCTCGGCCCAAAGTAACATCTTGTCCGCGACCCGTAACAATTGGTGTCTAGGAGTGGGATACGAGGCCCGAACCAAATTTTTAAAACGTGTAGAAATAAATTTGTTCAAAATTACGAGCTGCCGAAATTTTGTTGTTTTATAAAACCCGAATTTTGAGATCGCGCCATGGACAATCAAGGCGATCGGATGTCGGTGGGGGAGATAGACGGGTTAGGGGTAACCCAGGACCTCGGGGAAATGTATGTGGAGGAAAGGGAGGAGGAGAGCAATGGCAATGTGGTTGAGGGAGTATCAGGCGCACAAAATGGCGGCCTCGCGCACGAGGTTACGGGCGTGCAAAATGGCGCCTCGCACATGGCCACGGCGCCCGCAACCGTAGCAGCGCCGCTGGTGGATTTGAACCTTTTTTTATACAAATGAAGGCCCTTATGGCCCAGAATAGCGAGAAATTGAGGGAGGACATGGGGGCCAATAGCGAGAAATTGAGGGAGGACATGGGGGCCAATAGCCAACGGTTAGAACAAAGGATGGGGTCCAATAGCGAGAAATTGAGGGAGGACATGGGGGCCCAGATCGGAGGGTTAGGGAGTAGAATAGAGGGATTAGGAAACAAATTTGGGGGATTAGACAATAATTTTAAGGGATTAGAAAAAAAATTTGAGGGGTTAGACAATGGGATAAAAGAGGTGAAAAATGGGTTAATGGGGTTAGAAAATAGGATGGAAGACAGATTGCGGGAAGTAGGGGAACAATCTGCCCGGGAAATCAAACGAATGGGGAACCAGATAGAGGAGGTGTAAATCGGGTTAAAAAGTAAATTGGATGCTCAGAGGGATGAATTGGGACAGATGAGGGTAGCATCTACAAAAGAGAGGGAGGAGATGAAAGAGGAGATACGACGAGGTGTAAGTGAGGAGGTCTCGGGGGTACGCGAGGAGGTAAAGCGAGGCGAAAAGCGTATCGAGAAAGAGGTGAGGAATAATACGGCAAAGTTACAAGGGGGAATAGAAGATCTGACGGAGGAGGTGGAACAGCTGACGGAGGGACAAAAATAACTAGTGGAGCAGGTACAAAAGAACACTGCGGTACTAGGAGGGTTAAAGGCGACACAAAAAGAAATTAAAAATGACTTAATAGCGACACAGAGGCAATGTCAGATGGTACGTGAGGGACTGACAATGAGATTGGACGAGGTGACAGAGGTAATGGAGACGAAGGACAGGCATGTGAAGATGCACATAGAGACGGTCAAGGTAGCCTTAGAGGACGAACTTGAGGAGACGCACCGGGAAATAAAAGAGGTGAAGCAAAAATTAGAGGAAGTGGAAGAAGAGGTGAGTGAAATTAAGAAGAGACGGACAGAAACTAAAAGAGAAATCCAGGAGGAGGTGATGGAATATGTGCAAGGTCGGTGCTCAACTCATAATGATGTACTCACTAACCAAATAAAGAGTTTGCAGGTGGCAAAGGAGGTGAGGAGACGAGGTGCCAAGGTGAGTGGCGAAATATTCGGCAATGTATATGATGTGAGGAAAGCTTCAGTCGGCTTGGGGGTTGCTATGGATCCGGGTGTTCGTGAGAGGCCGTTGGTGAAGTGTGTGACAAGTCAGGTGTGTGAAAAAAGAGGTGTGCGAGAATGTCCGACCATGGGGTGTGTGAGGAAAAAGTGCGCGCCGACCAGTGAGGTGCCGTCGAGAGTGAGTCGGTCATAGCGCGTGTGTGAGGGGGTACATGGAAGCGCGGTGTGGTAAGTGTTACGGAGAAAGTAACGAAAGAGTGTGCGCAAGAGGATGCGCGAGAAAGGTGTGTAACGGACAGGTGCATGGGGAAAGAGTGCGCTGTCAAGAGTAAGGGGGAATGCACGCCTGTGGTGAGTGTTACAGAGGGTGTAACGGGAGAGTGTGCACAAGAGTGTGCGTGAGAAAGGTGTGTAACGGACAGGTGCATGAGGAAAGTGTGCGCTGTCGAGAGTAAGGGTGAGTGCGCGACCGAGAGTGGAGGTGAGAGTAGTGAGAGTGACACGGAGCGTGAGTTGGTTGTGACAGGTGAGCGAGGATGTACACCTGGAATGGAAGGATGCACACCTGGAATGGTAGAGAGTGTGTGGGAATGCACACTTGAGTTGGTCGTGAGGCACGTGGTTGGGTGTCCGAGTGAGAGCACACCTGTGATTGTCACAGAGGAGGTGACCGAGGAGGGGGCGCGAAGAGGTGTGTTGGTGAGGTGTGCGAGCGACGAATGTGTGCCAAGGTGTTCGGTGGTCAGGTGTGTGACCAAGTCTGTGAGCGGAATGAGTGTACCGAGGTGTGTAAGGAAAGGTACGAGGAGCATGGGAACAGCTGGAGGTATGAGCAAGAAAGGGGTAGCGTATGCGTGTAAGCATGCAGGTGAGGCATCGACGATAACCGGGTTAGCGGTTAGAGCGACTTTTAGCCGAATCGGGCCCTCGGTGCGTGCCGGGCTTCGCGTGCCGCGAGAACCAGCGGGGATCCGAGCCACGGCGGGTTCGAAAGGACCGCCGTACGCGATCCACGCTGGGCCTGGCTTGGAACGGCCGCGTCCGTGCTCAACTAGGCGGAGCGGGCAGCTCGATAGGAAGGGTCGTCATGGCGACCACTTTTTGTTGAGACGTGCCGGCAGGTCGAGATCGGGACATTGGATGGCTCCATGCCGAGGTGGTGCGTGGGATCTCGGCCCGGGTAAGCTCCCGTCCCTGCCCCGAATGCGGGACGTATCCAGCCGCTGGCACAAAACAACCCGCATTCATTGCTCGGCTGGACGAAGCCGAGCTTTAGAAGGGAATTGGCGCACCGAGAGGATCTAATAAGTAGACGAGTGATGAGGTTAGTGTTTTGGACCCAAAATTAGAAAAAGGCAAAATTTGATGATTGGTACGGTGATTGGGAGATGATTGGCAAAATTTATGATTGGCTGAAATTTGGTGTGCCAAATTGATAGTAGGACCTCCCCGATGTGGTGGGATGGCAACTCTGTCATCCCTCACAGAGGGGGGCAAAGGAGCACTAGGTTTATGGGGTTTATGGCAGTGAAAACTAGCCCGGGTGGGTTAGGATATATCGTGTGTAGGGATCTAGCGAAGATGACATTAGGTAACGTTAAGGTTAGTTAGTGACAATGACACCTGTAGTGGGGACGCAGGTAGATTAGTGTGGATGATAATGACGTGGTATGTGCTTAGTTTAAAGGGGCGACTGGGAAGCGCAAGTTTCAGAGGGGAGTAGTTAGATGAGATGATGCCGTGTGGTTGAGGATTGAACAGGTGTGATTGCACAGGTGTGCAACTGAACAGATGTGTGGAGCAGTGTATGAGTGAGTGAAGGTGATTGTGTATTGTGCTGACCCAATGGTCCAGGAAGAGGAGGAGGGTGCAGGTGGCACCAGGTGTGAGTGCACAGGTGTGCAACAACAGGTATGGAGAATGGTAGTGTGGAATAAATGGAGTATTGGAATGGATGGTCGTGGAGTGAGCATGGTGGAAACAATGGAGTGGAGTGGATGGTGCGAAGGTGTGAATGGGGGAAGAGTGGACCCCCATCACGAATACCCGGGGCGGGTAGTGTAAGTGTTAGGTAGAGGGTATAGGTAAATTGTGGTTGGATATTGGCATCTGTGGTGCGGGTGGAAGAATGGTGATTGGATGGGTGCATTAGTGTTGTGGAAATGGCTGGGCGTGTAGCCTGTTAGTGTGTGTAGTTGGTTTGGGCACTCCACCACTGTGAGGATGTCGGCCAGGTGAGGCCGCAGGTGGGCTCTGGGAGCCGGTAGTAGTTGTTGTGGATGGGGCCCGAGGATCCGGAGGACGGACACGGGTAGCCCAGTGCCAGAGGGCACCGAGTGGGATGACAGAGCCAGGAGGGGCCTTCCCCAGTTAGTTAGGTTAGGGTGAGGAGCTAGGTAAGCTCGGGTGGCAACTACAGTGGTGGAGGTGTGCAGGTGGGTAGACCTGCTGGGAGAGCTACACGTCACAGCCCAGAAATTGTGCAAGGGCACCGGGAGATGAATCAGGGAGTGAGACCCCAAATTGAGAAGCACCACAGTTTGGTCAATGGGAATTGGTTTTTAGAACCCATAGTGTAAGATGGCCAATGGATTGGCAGGGAGAGACCCCGGGTAGTGTAAAGTGTGTTAATGTCATTTAGAGGATAGTTAGGATTAGGAAGTCTCCTCGCACCATCTGCATCCACTCACCTGAGGTGACAGGTACTCCACACCATGCCATGTTTTGATGATTTTTTACTGTGCAAATGTTTGGAATGTGAGACGCATCATGACGTGGGTGTGACATTGTGCTTGATGTTCCATCTCTTCCTCCTTATGAGGATTGATGATGAATTGGGTGATGGCAAATTTTGGTTAGAGGGATTGTGGTGACGAATTTGGTATAGAAGAAATGTGGGGAGACGTGACAGTAGCGACGGATTGGTAATGTGTAGATTTTGTACATATGGGGTAAGGGCAAGGGTAGTGTAGGTGACAGGGGGGTGACGTACGGTAGGGACGAGCTTTCTCACTTCACCCTCCGTACGCATTTCGCCTTGCATTGCCTTATTGATGTGTACCCTTGTGACCTTACCCCTCGCTCATTTGTCTCTTTTGTCTCCCACATGACCTGTGCGCCATTGGGCGCCGAGGGGAGCGTGCGTGGGTCGGCCATTGTGCGCCCGAAATTCCCAGAACCAGCTGTCTGCATCGATGCACCACATTATGGACCACATGCCTGTGACCGAGCACCACTGATGGACCCCATGGGTTGGGGCATGGCCACTCTGCTGGAACCGGCCATGAGGGCCCGAAATCTTGCTGGCGGACCTTGGCCACAGGGCACCGATGCCCCACAGGTGAACCACACATAGTCGGCCCTGTGGGCCATAAATAAAGGAAAATAAAAAGGACACATTGGGCACACTTTATTGCAAATAGGCCGCCAGTAAGGAAATGAAAGAATGACAACATCTGGAAGAACAAATAATAATAACCAGCAGAGGGAGCCGAAGAGCAAGAGATCACCTGCAGGGTTAGGGGTTGTTGGTTTTATTTTCTTGAACAATGGTGACTGCATCGATTGGTGCTTGGGTGTGTATTGGTGCGTTTTTGGGTGCTTTCATGGTGCGTCGATGCAGAGCAGACTGTATCCCCCCCAGAAAGAACAATTACAGGTCCTGGGTTAGTCTTGTAAATAAAAGCAGAGTCATTGTAAATAATGCTCCCCACCGTCAGTGTGTAGTTTGAAGACAATTCCGCAATTCGGTTAACTGTGGGCGTAAGTCTGTTAGGCAGGGTGCAATGGAGCAGCGGGACACATTTATTTATGTTTTAAAAACTGTCGCACTCAGGGTCAGGTTAAAAGCAGAGGGAACTACACCTACGTGTCACACTAAATAAAAGTTGTAGGCCCGGGAAGTGCCTAAGAGGAGGAGGGTGCAGTGTTGCGGATATGAGGACTGTATTTTTTTTGATTGTGTTGTATTGTGGTAAATTGGTGATGAATATTGCTTGAGTCTGCGCCTCCTGCCTCCGGAGCTGTGTAAAGGTCAAAAGGGCGTCCCATAATTAGTCCACAAGCATACACGTCAGCTAATCATAGAATACCCCTGTTCGATAGTTATATCTTATTCTGTGTTTTAGGGTAAGGCTGTGTCTCCCATTAATTGAAATACTCCATTGCACCAGTAAAAGAGATAGATTCCCTTCATTCCCACTCCCGAAACTTCATTCCCACTCCCAAATCTTCCATTCCCAGTGCCAATTACCTCCCTTCCAATTGCCAACTGCATTTTGGGCGGTTTTCTCTTCAACCGCCATTGACCACGAGGCAGGGTCGGAGAAGAAAGGCGTGTCTCCACCTCGTCATAGAGGGGAGGAGTGAGCCAGCCCCACTCGACCAACCATGAGCCAGGGGTTTGGCTAGAGAGGGCGGAGGAAGAGCGATCGGGGAGGTTCGCAAAGGTTGAGGGGCGGGGCCTATATAACCCACGGCAGGGCGTTTCCCGAGGAGATGAGCTTTTACAGAGTCGAGGAGGGAGGAGATCAGAAGACAGGAAGGCCTTGAGTTGGACTAAGCAAGAGAGGAAGTTGTTGGACTGGGTGGGACTAAGAAAGAGAGAGAAAGAGTCCTGAAGCTTGTGAGGGAAGGAGAGAGAACCCGTCACACCAACCCCCCACCAGCTGCGTTGGCTCCACCAAGCGTTCACCTCCACCAAGGCTCCACCAAGCGTTCACCTCCACCAAGGCTCCACCAAGCTCCGCGTTGGCTCCACCAAGCGTTCACCTCCACCAAGGCTCCACCAAGCTCCGCGTTGGCTCCACCAAGCGTTCACCTCCACCAAAGCTCCACCAAGCTCCGCGTTGGCTCCACCAAGCGTTCACCTCCACCAAAGCTCCACCAAGCTCCGCGTTGGCTCCACCAAGCGTTCACCTCCAGCCATCCACCTCCTGCGATTCCTGTCATCATTCCCCGCGTGAGTCTGTCTTTTGTTTGTTCTGTCCTGGGTTAATTAAGACTGTAGGTAAGCTAGTATTTGCACTGTGTCACCTGCGTCTTATGTGTTGTAAATAAACGTGACTGCTTTCTTTTTGCTTGTGTGTATAATAAATCCTGTTATTCCTCCGTACTCTGTCTTCTTCTCTCTTCCTCTTTACATTCGGTCGCTTTAGAGGTTTCCCGATTGAATACCTGTGGCGCGATTGGTCAACGTTGGGGGAGTCGGGCTAATCGGGGATCCTGTAACGGTCGCGGTTGACCATCCGCTCGGCCCAAAGTAACATCTTGTCCGCGACCCGTAACAATATATATATATATATATATATATATATATATATATATATATATATATACACATACATATATATATATATATACACACACACACACACACACACACACACACATGTCCCACATGTATATATCCCACATCCCACATGTATATGCATGTTTAAAGTGTACGTGCACTTCCCCCTTCCCCCGCCCGGCTCAGCTGGGTACTTCTGCTAGTAACTAATGAAATAAAAACGAAGAAATATCTCTCCGTAATTTGCTGAAACATATTTTACTTCCGGATAATAATGTTGAATGAAATAAGAAAGAACGAAGATATACATGCCGTTTTTGTGCCGACTCATAAAACGTAAAAGTAATAAATGTTAACGGAAAAGAAAAAGCGAAATTTTAATATATGTCGACATTTTCCCCGAATGTTATTTTAGGCGGTGTATTTTCGTGTATCATCGTGGCGCGATTTTTATAAATATATCTCGGCAATTTCCCGTGTGTGCGTGAATGTTCTCAATTATTTCTGACACCGAGTCTAAAACCATCGATAAAAATTAAATCAGATGGTGAATTCGATAAAATCGTGAGGGTGACTCTCAATGAATGGGCTTTAGTTTACAGGCCTTTGAGAATTCATTTCGTTCTATAAACGGAAACTTTCTTGGGATTCTCTTCCCGTTTTTTTTCAACCGAGTCTAAAACTATGTTAGCGATTGTTAAAAATGAAATGATATATCGAATTAGAATTGAAATAAACCTGTGTGAGAGAAAAAGACAGCATGGGCCTAACTAAACAGGCCTCAAAGTCATTCGAGGTAATAAAATGGTGGATATTTGTTTACATGAAGCCTCTCCATGAATGGGTGGAGCTATGGGTGGAGCTACTCTGCAAACGGACTAAACCACACCCTCGGACAGACGTCCAACAGAATCACCTACGGCTATTATAATATAGATTATACAACAATATTAATACTAATAATATCCCATCTATCCAATAAGTTTTTCCACCTTTTAAAAAACGCCGTGTTAACGTGTAGAAATATTTTATCGTGCCATTTTCTTGGGAGCACGAAAATGTGAGAAAATGAATTCTCACATTTCGTGGGAAAATAAATTCCCCCTCCCCAGGGCATTAAGAAAGTATTCAGACCCCTTCACTTTTTTCACATTTTGTTATGTTGCAGCCTTATGCTGAAATCGTTTAAATTCATTTTTCCCCTCATCAATCTACACTCAATACCCCATAATGACAAAGAGAAAACAGGATTTTAGAAAGTTTTGCAAATTTATTAAAAAGAAAAAACTGAAATATCTCATTGACATAAGTATTCAGACCCTTTGCTATGACACTTGAAATTTAGCGCAGGTGCCTCCGATTTCTCTTGATCATCTTTGAGATGTTTCTGCACCTTGATTGGAGTCCACCTGTGGTAAATTCAATTGATTGGACATGATTGGGAAAGGCACACACCTGTCTATATAAGGTCTCACAGCTGACAATGCATATCTGAGCAAAAACCAAGCCATGAAATCGAAGGAACTGCCTGCAGAGCTCAGAGACAGGCTTGTGCTGAGGCACAGATCTGGGGAAGCCTACAAAAAAACAAAAAACAGACCAGCAGAATCTTGTTTCTCACAGTCTGAGAGTTGTTTAGGTGCTTTTTTGCAAACTCCACGCGGGCTTTCATGTGTCTACCACTGAGGAGAGGCTTCCGTCTGGCCACTCTGCCATAAAGCCCAGAGCGGTGGAGTGTTGCAGTGATGGTTGTCCTTCTGGAAGTTTCTCCCATCTCCAAACAGGATTTCTGGAGCTCAGCCAGAGTGACCATCGGGTTCTTGGTCACCTCTCTTAGCAAGGCCCTTCTCCCCCGATTGCTCAGTTTGGCCGGGCGGCCAGCTCTAGGAAGAGTTCTGATTGTTCCAAACTTCTTCCATTTACGAATTATGGAGGCCACTGTGCTCTTGGGAACCTTCAATGCAGCAGAGATTTTTTTGTAGGCTTCCCCAGATCTGTGCCTCGACACAATCCTGACTCTGAGCTCTGCAGGCAGTTCCTTCGATTTCAGCATAAGGCTGCAACATAACAAAATGTGAAGGGGTCTGAATACTTTCTGAATGCACTGTGTATATATATATATATATATATACAGTTTTTCCTGCTGCTGCCCTGAATATACTTTCTGACACCAACCTTGTTAGTCACCTCTTGCGAGACACAGGGAATTACCAGTGAGCTGGACCTTTGAAGGATGACAGGCTGAGTCAACCCCCCTGGCATTAATTCAGTGATTGACTGGATTCGAGCCCAGGATCCTAGCATCCCAAACCAGCTTCCCAAACACTAATCCAACACCAGGCTTCCCTGGAACGGGAGTAGCAGCAGAAAAAATAGATAGGTTTAAATTGGAATGAGATAGGTACCTAAAAGTATTGGAGATAGAGGGGTATAGGAGTATTGGCAGGACTTTTAAGTAGCTTGAGCATGGATGTGTGATTGTGTGCATCTGTGCGGAGTGTCATGACTGTGTGTCTCGTCAAGGGATAGTGTGTGGCATTGTGTTGTATGTTTCTCACCCCAAAACTGCCCATGCCAATCCCACCCCCCTCCCGCCCCCACCAAAAAAAATTACATTAAAAAAATTAAATAATTAAAACAAATATATTCCCCATTTTTATTTTCACACGCTTGGGATATCCCTCAGCCTGCCACATTGTTCTCATCCGCACTCCTCCCCTCATTCCCCCATTGGAATCACGTCGTTTTGGCGGATATATTTTGTCTGGTACGGGGTGGGTGCACTCGTGCAGGCATACATATCCTGCATTTAGTTTCCTTGTTATCCTTGTTAATCATTGCACAGGGTTCATGGGCATAATGGCCTCCTCCTGCATTGTAGTTCCTTGTAAGATAAGTCACATTTGAGTTTATTAAAGTAATTTAAGGAGACAAGCGGAAACATCCTAATCTTGATTGTGCATGTGAAGCATGGAAAATGGCTGTGCAGCAATCATGTAACTGCACCTATAATGTGCTCATTTTGTTAATCATATCAGTGATCAAAGCTGAGATGGTGTTGTTTTTCAGCTGCGGAACTGGTGGAGTGGACAGCACAGAAAATACAGATTATATCAAAAACTGCATGAATGCATTTCATAATATAATAATCATACCTTTCGGTTAAAATAAGCCAAGCAAAAGTCATAAATCACTTCTCATGCCCTTTAACGTCCTTTCTGAAGGATGCTGCAAGGAATGTTTCATAATGTAGGTCTGCTGCCCAATGCCAGAACATAACTTCATATACCTATCAGATGCCCCAGAGGACATGATCCACTATGTCTACAACTCATTTCTAAGCACACCACTAGTATGCTTATTGCTTATCTTTAACCTTCCTGCAGGCCTAAATGACTATTACCGAGAGTTTTGTGGCTCACTTTCCACCGCTCGCTGTTTATAGACATTTGAAATGTAACTTGCTCGACAACACGGTGTTCGACAACATGGTGCCATCTATGGTCTGGATTTCGATGACACTGATGTAGATATGGATTACAAAATGCATTTGCATGTGCATTTAGCCAACTTTCTGCTCTCACAAGGGTAATATTAAACTTTGAATCATATCTCGGGCCCAAAGTGAATTGCAGCCTAAAGTCTGCGGAAGATTTTCACTCTCATTTACCATCGTTCAAGTCAGCATATTATTTTGTAAAATCGTTTTTTTACTTCGAGGTAATATAATAGTGGCAAGTATTTGTGTGGTGTGTGGAAAAGGTAAACTTCATGTGCACACTAAGCTATTACTCAGAAACTTTTCTGCTGAAAAATCAAACTTTCAAAGATAAAGATATGCAAGTCTCTGCATCTCATTCTTTGTCTGACCGAGATGAATCGATTCCCATTATTTCTCCCTTTTCCCACTCACATTTGAGTTGGCTCCAATGTGCCTTTCTGTACTGTATCTCAATTTCAAGAAGGACAGCAGGAGCCCTGGCAGGATGCAGGTGCAGAGTTAGCGCACTTACCGTTTGAGCTACCTAGGCTAGTCTGGGTTTGATTCTTGGCCCGATTATAAACCGTCAGAATGGTACTTCACACGCAAGATGTTGCATCACAATGTGTGCTGTTCAGAGGATGGAAGTTAAGCTGGGTGTCTTATCTGCTAGCACGAGGTGGTACCTTGGTGGACGTTATTATTTTACGGTGTCGTTTGTGAAGAGAAGGCGATATTTTACCAGCACCCTGAACGAATTACAAATTCCTGACACCTTCAGTCTAATGTGAAGCCTGGCCATCCATTTTGATAGAGCTATAGGCCAACAATCTTTCTCCATCGGCTCCGCAAAAAGGTGGGAATAATGGAAGCCATAAGATAAGTAATCATAGTCATACTTGAAAAGGCACCAACTTTATCAACAGTATCCAAAATGACACCATTATATTAAAATATTGTACATCATACAGGTATTCCTGGCAGCCTGGTGTTGGCTTAGCGGTTAAGGTGCCGGCTTGGGATCCTGGGTTCCAATGCCGGTCGATCGCTGAACTAACACCAGGGGGGTTGACTCAGCGTGTCATTCTTCCGAGATCGGCAAATTGAGCACCAGCTCACTGGTAATTCCCTGTGTGTCGCAAGAGGCGACCAACAGGGTTGGCGGCAGGAATCGCATCCGGCCATAAGACATTGCTTCAAAAAGGGGATCAAGGTGCCCAAAAAAGGCCAACCCCGGCTCTGCGGGGGGAAAATGGCCTCTAAAGGTGGTTCTTATACAGACATTCCTGGAAGGTTTACTCGTTTCAAGTACTGCAACAACAACAAGTATCAATAAAAGCAATAATTTAGCTCGAATTATGCATGGTCGTTTGGTCCCCCCCACACCTAAAAAAAATATATATAAAAATAAAAAATAAACCTCCTTTCCTTCTCTTTTCGAATTTATTTTTTGGCTTTGTTTGGTCGGCTATATGTAGGGAGATGATACTTGCACAGTAGCAAATCCATAACTTTCCAATTGTAAGTGCTGCAAGATGTTATGGAGATGGGGTTATCACCACAAAATTTTCAACGTCAAATTATATATTAATTATCGAATAATTTGGCAAATTATCAAGTTTTCATACATTGGAGGTGAGGTGGCAGATTGTTTGAATTTTAATTATTGTCTCTGTGGCTTATCAACTATAAATCCTGAGCATGGAAAATGAGCTGCTTTGGTTGTGGAGATGGTAGAGCCTTGTTGCATTACCCTCACTGCCGTATGTTTGATTTCTGTTGCTGCTCAGCTGATTTCTCACCTGACAAAGAGGGTCAACCTATCCAGGATTGGTTCTTAGCCATGGAAATGTTCACTGGATGTTTTGAGTCTATAGATGCTCCTTCAATAATTTTGACCTCCACCAACATCATGTAATGAAATTAACACGTGAAGAGCTAGAGTGGGATAAGCATAAACACGACAAGATAACTCCTTAGAGGTGGACTTGATAAGAGACATGGGGTGGCGGAGGAGGCCAAAATGGTGTTCACCATCCAACCTTCTATTTCTTTCAAACAAAAATCTTCAATGATTAAACTATTTAACATGTTGCGTTATTCTTCACGGTGTATGGACAAAAACGTCTAATAATTTATTCAATTATATGCCGCTAGTGTGATGTATTTTTGACAGTTTATATTGCATACAGACTCCACACTCATCCACCTCTGCTATCCCACAATCCTGACCTCTGCATTCGGCTTCACCCATTCTAAAATGATGGATCCACCTTTGCTAAAGGTAATATACAGTGCATTCAGAAAGTATTCAGACCCCTTCACTTTTTTCACATTTTGTTATGTTGCAGCCTTATGCTGAAATCGTTTAAATTCCTTTTTTCCCTCATCAATCTACACTCAATACCCCATATTGACAGAGACAAAACAGGACTTTAGAAAGTTTTGCAAATTTATTAAAAAGAAAAAACTTAAATATCACATTGACATAAGTATTCAGACCCTTTGCTATGACACTTGAAATTTAGCTCAGGTGCTTCCCATTTCTCTTGATCATCTTTGAGATGTTTCTACACCTTGATTGGAGTCCACCTGTGGTAAATTCAATTGATTGGACATGATTTGGTAAGGCACACACCTGTCTATATAAGGTCTCACTGCCTGCAGAGCTCACAGACAGGATTGTATCGAGTTACAGATCTGGGAAAGGAACCTCCTTTCGAGGCCATTTTTCCCCGCAGAGCGGGGGTTAGCCTTTTTCGGGCACCGTGGTCCCTTTTTTGAAACAAAGTTTTATGGCCGGATGCCCTTCCTGCCACCAGCGCTGTTGGTCGCCTCTTGCGACACACAGGGAATTACCAGTGAACTGGTACTCAATTTGCCGACCACGGAAGGATGAGAGGCTGAGTCAACCCCCCTGGGTTTCATTCAGCGATCGACTGGGATTCAAACCCAGGATCCTAGGATCCCAAGCCAGCACCCTAACCGCTGAGCCAACACCAAGCTCTCGAGCTACAGATCTGGGGAAGCCTAAAAAAAGAAAAAATACTGCTGCATTGAAGGTTCCCAAGACCACAGTGGCCTCCATAATTCATAAATGGAAGAAGTTTGGAACAACCAGGACTCTTCCTAGAGCTGGCCGCCCGGCCAAACTGAGCAATCGGGGGAGAAGGTCCTTGGTAAGAGAGGTGACCAAGAACCCGATGGTCACTCTGGCTGAGCTCCAGAGATCCTGTGTGGAGATGGGAGAAGCTTCCAGAAGGACACCCATCACTGCAACACTCCACCGATCTGGACTTTATGGCAGAGTGGCCAGACGGAAGCCAAACAGTTCAATCTTGGTTTCATCAGACCACCGAATCTTGTTTCTCACAGTCTGACAGCCCTTTAGGTGCTTTTTTGCAAACTCCAAGCGGGCTTTCATGTGTCGGTTTGTGTGTGTTTGTTTGTGTGTTTGTCTGTCTGCTCACTTATACTTGCCTACAGGTCACAATTTGAAACCGATCTTCACGAAACTTCAACAAATGGTTGAGTATGTGGTTCGACAAAATCCTATGTATTTTTGAGGTCAAAAGGTCAACATAGGCCAAAGATCAATCACTTTTTCACATTTCTAAAAGCCTCAATTTTCATCCGATTGACTTGAAATTTGAATAGGATTTTCATATCAGCCAACTGAATTCAACCACGCACTATTTTTGAGGTTAAAAGGATGTTCTGCTGAGTGCCATTCTACTTTGTTCTCTTTTGCCAAGTGTCGCTCTGAGTCATTTTTCATTCTGTCTGTTTGTTTGTCACTCGCCTACAGGTCACAATTCTAAGGAAATCGTCATGAAACTTCACCAAGTTGTAGAGGCCGTCACAATTTAGAAGCCTATTAATTTTGAGGTCAAAGGTCATCTGGAGGTCAAATTTCTAAAATCTCAATTTTTAATCCAATTGACTTGAAAATTTAACAGTATTTGCATATTGAGTCACTAAATTTGTAAACGAACTCTTTTAAGATCAAATGTTCAAAGGTCAATTCAAGGTGAAACTTCTAAAATCATCAATTTTAATGTGAAAAATAATCACTTTTCATCTTATTAACTTGAAAATTAAACAGCAATTACACAGTGCATCACTGAATTGGGAAACCAACTATTTTTGAGGTCGAAAGGTAAAAGCTCCACTGCAGGTCAAACTTCGAAAATCATCAATTTTAATCTGCAAAATCGTCACTTTTCATCCTAGTGACGCGAGTTTTGATCAAGATCGTAAATTTTAATCTTGATGAAATGGACAATTTGATGGATCAAAGGCAACCTTATTTGGGAGGGGAGGGGGAGTGGATTTTGCAACTATCGTGCTCTGCATGACGTTTTCTTGTTCGTTTGTTACTTGCAAAATCGAAGATTTTTCAAGTATATTGGTCGGTTGCGTTTGTGGTTCTGTCTGTTTGTTTGTTTGTTTGTCTGTTTGTTTGTCTGTTTGTTTGTTTGGCCTACAGGTCACAATTCTAAACCGATGGTCACGAAACTTCACCAAGTTCTATAGGTCGTCCCATTTGAGAAGCCTATTGATTTTGATGTAAAAGATCAAAGGTCATCTGGAGGTCAAATTTCGAAAATTGCCATTTTTAATCCGATTGACTTGAAAATTGAACAGCATTTGCATACCGAGTCACTAAATTGGGGAATGAACTATTTTTGAGGTCAAAAGGTCAAAGGTCAACTCAAGGTCGAACTTCCAAAATCATCAATTTAAATCTGAAAAACCGTCAATTTTCTTCCGATTGAATTGACAATTGAACAGCATTTGCACATTGAGTCACTGAATTGGGAAACCAATTATTTTTGAGGTCAAAGGTCAACTCAAGGTCAAACTTCTAAAATCATCATTTTTCATCTGAAAAATCGTCACTTTTCATCCTGTCGACCCGAGCTTTGATCAAGATCGTCAATTTTAATCTTGATGAAATAGACAATTTGCTGTATCAATGGGAAACTTTTTGGGGGGGGGGGGGGTAGGGGGAGTGGTGCAGATTTTGCAAGTATCGTGCTCCGCATTACGTCTTCTTGTTATTCTGTCTGTCTGTTTGTTTGTTTGTCTGTTTATCACTTGCCTACAGGTCACAATTCTAAACCGATTGTCATGAAACTTCACCAAGTTGTAGAAGTCGTCACAATTGAGAAGCCTATTGATTTTGAGGTCAAAGCTCAAAGGTCATCTGGAGGTCAAATTTCTAAAATCGCCCTTTTTCATCCGATTGACTTGAAAAATGAACAGCATTTGCACATTGAGTCAATAAATAGGGAAACCAACTATTTTTAAGGTTAAAAGGTTAAAGGTCAACTCAGGGTCAAACATCCACAATCATCAATTTTCATCTGAAAAACCATTAATTTTCATCTGATTGACTGGAAAATAGAACAGCATTTGCATATTGCCTCATTGGAATGGGAAACCAACGAGTTTTGAGGTCAAAAGTTCAAAGGTCGACTCAAGGTCAAACTTCCAAAATCAATTTTCATCTGAAAAACCATCACTTTTCATCTGGTTGAATTGAAAATTTAACAGCATTTGCATATCCAGTCACTAAATATGGAAACGAATTATTTCTGAGGTCAAAAGGTCAAAGGTCAACTCTAGGTCAAACTTCCAAAATCATCCATTTTCATCTGAAAAACTGTCAATTTTCTTCTAAATGACTTGCAAATTTAACAGCATTTGCACTTGGAGTCAATAAATAGGGAAACCAACTATTTTTAAGGTCAAAAGGTTAAAGGTCAACTCAAGGTCAAACATCCACAATCATCAATTTTCATCTGAAAAACCATCAATTTTCATCTCATTGATTGAAAAATAGAACAACATTTGCATATTGCCTCATTGAAATGGGAAACCAATGAGTTTTGTGGTCAAAACGTCAAAGGTCGACTCAAGGTCAAACTTCCAAAATCAATTTTTATCTGAAAAACCATCATTTTTCATCCGATTGAATTGAAAATTTAACAGCATTTGCATATCCAGTCAATAAATATGAAAACGAATTATTTTGAGGTCAAAAGGTCAAAGGTCAACTCTATGTCAAACTTCCAAAATCATCAATTTTCATCTGAAAAACTGTCAATTTACATCCAATTGACTTGAAAATTTAACAGCATTTGCACTTGGAGTCCTAAAATAGGGAAAACGAACTATGGGGGGTGGGGGGTGGGGGGATTTTGCAAGTATCATGCTCTGCATGATGTCTTCTTGTTTGTTTGTTTGTGGGTATGTTTTAAAAACATTTTTGAAACATGTTTTTAAAACATACCCACATAAAACGTGGGTATGATTTTCTATGCAACTGTAGGTCTGATTGACAGGAAATTTTCGCAATAGGTGCACCTTCTCGTGCAGATTTTTAAAAAAATGAAAATTATGACGTCATAGGTCACATGGAACGGGCGCCATATTGGAAAAAATACTTTGCACCTCTATATCTCCGAAACCACTCCATGGATAAAATTGAAACATGGTTGTGAATAACTCCCCATTGGGAACAATACATAGTAATGCACTTGGAGTCAATAAATAGTAAGGATGATGTCATAATTACACAAGTAGAATGCTTGATCTGATCAATTTGAATTTTTTTGAGAGTGATCTACACAAAAATTTTGTGAGAATTAAATTGACGACATCTTCGGTCACATGGTTCGACAGCCATATTGGATTGAAAATGAAATTTTCAAAAATCTGCTTTTCCAGAACGTATCGATGCGAATCTGCACACACATGATCGATTAGCATTGATGAATAAAGTTTGAGAACAATTAAGTTAAAGGTCACACAGCAATATTAAAGTTTAGCAGCAATATTATATTTAAGGAAAATATTCAAAAAATTATTTCTCTTAAAGCTCTTACCCCAGCAATGCAAAATTTACAAATATCATTTCACACCATTGATGCATGTAATGTGAAAATGTTGACGTGGTTTGGCAACCATCTTGGATGGAAAAACGAACCTTATCCGAAACAACACGAAACAAATAGCAAACAAAAAAAACCACTCAAACATGTCCTGGTGAGGGTCTGCAATCTCTGATTGCTCTTTCTTGTTAAATTATGTAACGAGCAAACAATTACTTTAATGGGATAACGATGTTAAGTTGCATAACGATGCATGCTGTAACACTTACAGGAATATCAACTCCATTTGAATCAGTGGGAATAGATTTGCAACCCTCTCTGTCCAAACTTCAGAGAGCTGGGCAAATTTGGGCAAGAACCACGTCTATAATTTTCAATTCCCTTCATCTGTTGATCTCTTCCATCTTTCATTTATTTTTGCAATTGGCCAACGCTTTTTCATACACTCATTGGATGAGGCATGGACACAAATTGTGAGAAAAATTGTTTTTTTCATTAGAACCACCCAGGGACGCATGGGGCATGTGCTCCAAATGTGTTGTGCTGTGCCCCAAATCGGCTAGTGAACCTTGGCTAGTGAAGGTAACTCCTTGGCTCAAGGTGAAGGTTCGTGGAAGAATGAGATTGAACAATTCAGGATGCAACAGAACAAAAGTGGAAAGAAGTGGGAAACACCAACGCAGGGTTGAAGGATAAAATAGAGGGAGACTTGGACAAATAAGGGAAGTGGGGAAGAAAAAGGGGCAGTGGATGATATGCACATGGTCGACAATATTGATACAAAAGTAGACTCTCAGGAAGGAAAATTGGAAATATGGAGGGAGTTGGGATGGTTTGGGCAGGGGGGGGGGAAGAATGCGGGAGGGATTGATGGGGGTAGACAATATCGTGGTTTTGGATGGAGTATTTCATGGGGGTGATTATGGTGAGATCTGAGATGGTTGTGAACAGCGGTCTTGTAGACGTAGAGGGAAGCAGTATTGAAGATGTCGAGGGAAGCAGTCTTGAAGACCCACAGGGAAGAATGAGATGTTATAACATCTAGTAGAAAAGCCCATAAAAAATGATGGGTTGGAACCGTTTATTCGACGTTACAGCCTTGTGAGCATGTCAAAGTCTGAAGCCTCAGCCCAACGATTCTGGGTATTTTTGGGTCCTTCTTTGTGTTTTCTGGGTCGTTTCAACATATTATTTCATCCCAAATCAAAAATTTGTGTTATAAAAAATAACACATATTTCACAAGAAACTTTTTCGTGCAAAAGCAATCTTGTTTGCCCAATAGAGAAATTTTGACACAAGTGTGCACGTTTTTTTGTTTCAAGTCACGATTGTAGTGCAGAAATGTCTGTACTTCTATCAAATAGTTTATATTTATCTTGTACACAGAAAAATAACACATATTTCAGTCGAAACCTTTTTCGTGCAAATGCAATCTTGTTTGCCCAATGGAAGGAGTTTTGACACAAAAGTGTACTTTTTTTGTTGCAATCACTATTCTAGTGCAGAAACGTGTGTGCTTAATCAAATAGTGTATATTTAGCTTGTACACAGCAAAATAACACATATTTCACAAGAAACCTTTTTCTTGCAAAGGCAATCTTGTTTGCCCAATCGAAGCAGATTTTACACAGAAGTGCATGTTCTTCTTTTTGCAAGTCACTATTCTTGTGCAGAAATGTGTATGCTTCATCAAATCATTTATATTTGTATTGTACACAGAAAAATAACACATATTTCACAAGAAACCTTTTTCTTGCAAAGGCAATCTTGTTTGCCCAATCGAAGCAGTTTCGACACATCAGTGCACGATTTTCTTGTTGCAAGTCACTGTTCTAGTGCAGAAACGTGTGTGCTTCATCAAATAGTGTATATTTAGCTTGTATACAGCAATATAACACATATCTCACAAGAAACCTTTTTCATGCAAAGGCAATCTTGTTTGCCCATTCGAAGAAGTTTTCACACAAAAGTGCACGTTCTTCTTTTTGCAAGTCACTATTCTAGTGCAGAAACGTGTGTGCTTAATCAAATAGTTTATATTTATATTGTACACAGAAAAATAACACATATTTCACAAGACACCCTCGACGTGCAAAGGCAATGTTGTTTGCCCAATCGAAGCAGTTTTAACACAGAAGTGCTCGTTTTTCTTGTTGAAAGTCACTATTATTGTGCAAAAATGTGTGTGCTTAATCAAATAGTGTACATTTGTATTGTACACAGAAAAATAACAAATATTTCACAAGAAACATTTTTCATGCAAAAGCAATCTTGTTTGCCTTATCGAAGCAGTTTTGACACAAAGGTGCACGTTTCTTTGTTGCAAGTCACTATTCTCATGCAGAAACGTGTATTTTTAATCGAATAGAGTATATTCAGCTTGGATACATCAAAATAACATATTTCACAAGAAACATTTTTCATGCAAAAGCATTCTTGTTTACCCAATCGACGCAGTTTTGACACAAAGGTGCACGTTTTTTTTGTTGTAAGTCACTATTCTCGTGCAGAAAGGTGTGTGCTTAATCAAATAGTTTATATTTAACTTGTACACAACAAAATAACACTTATTTAACAAGAAACATTTTTTTGTGCAAAAGCAATCTTATTTGCCCAATTGAAGCAGTTTTAACCCAAAAGTGCAGGGTTTTTTTTTTGTTGTAAGTCACTATTCTAGTGCAGAAACGTGTGTGCTTAATCAAATAGTTTATATTTCACTTGTACACAGCAAAATAACACATATTTCACAAGAAACGTTTTTCGTGCAAAGGCAAATCTTGTTTGCCCAATCAAAGCTGTTTTGACACAAAAGTGCACGTTTTGTTGTTGCAAGTCACTATTATTGTGCAGAAACGTGTGTGCTTCATCAATGGTATATATTGTAACGGATTTGAGAATCCTGTTGTTGTAAAGATCACCCTCTGTAAATAGTAATTCTTTGTAAATACCTCCATTTTTGTAAAGGTCAAAGGTCGTCCCCTTAGCTAGTCCATGAACAAGCACGTAGCCAATCATAAGCCCTTCTAAATAGTTATCTCTTTATTCCATGTCAGTATAAGGCTCTGTTTCCCATTAGTTGACTCTGCATTGCACCAAATGACAGAAGATAGTTCCCTTTTCAAGTTTCCCCCAAATCATCTCTTCAAAGTGCCAGTACATTGGGCTGTTTTCGACGGCGTTCGCCACCGTTGCATTGGGCTGTTTTCTGCAGCGTTCGCCACCGTTGCATTGGGCTGTTTTCTTCACCTCAAACTCCATTACGCACGCGGTCAACTCGGGGGAGAAGGGCGTGGCCGGCCCATCGTCTTCAGGAGGTGGAGCCAAGAAGCCCTTGCACCCAACCAGGACTCGGTGGGCACGGCTTGGTAAGGTGTGGCTATGGCTTGGTAGGGCGTGGCTATATAACCCGGAGAGGGAAGCCCCACCCAGGAGATGACCGAGGGAGCCAGAGGCGTGTAAACGAAAATACGTGTGCCTGCCGCGTGGAACGAAATACGTGTGCCTGCCGCCGCCTTGCTCGCTTCCAGCCCGGAGAGGACCTGCTTGCTGTGCCGCCCTGCCAAACCTTCCAGCCCTGTGGTCCCACCTTCCTCTCCCTCCAGCCAATCCAATCTGCAATTCCCTATTCGTGTGAGTGAGTTTGTTCTGTCTGTATTGTCCTGGGTATAAGTAAGCTTGTATAAGTTAATAACTGCACTGTGTCTTCTATTTTTACCTGTAAATTACATTTCTTTTCTTCTCTTGCTTTGGTTGTGTGTAAATAATTAATAAATCCCTGTGTTCTTTCTCTACCCCTTTTGCTTCTTCACATTCGGTCGCTTTAGAGGTTTCCACATTGAACACCTGTGGCACGATTTGGCCAACGTTTAGGATCGGGTTTAGTTTTTGTTAAATGGCTCGGACCAAATGGCTAAATGGCTTATGTAGTGAAATTATACCAAGGTGAACCCAGGGGTGCTCGCTACGGAAGGGGCCGTCTATAAGACCCGGGACAACCGGGGCGTGCGGACACTTCAGCGGGACTCACTGTGACATTATCCAGTAGTTTGAATGGTATGTACGCCCCCAAATGCTGCGCTGCGCTAACCATTGTTAAATGGAAACTACCATTGCTGCTCATGAATGCTCTGATTTAATACCTGTTCCATGTATGTATTTTCACAGGATGTATTACCGATCTAAATGATATTAAACCTACCCAGAGGTCAAGTCGTGTCTGAGCTTGATTTTCACGACACTTAATATCATTTATTTCGCCGAATGGCTGACCACCAGATGATCGTGGTGCCGATTCTCGGAGCCGACCCACACGCTGAAGGATCTGCATCGGCGTTTGCTCATTGGCTCAACACGCTGCAGAATTACTTTGCGGCTCACGGGCCCGAGCCAACCGCTGCGATAAAGCTGTCCGTGTTACAGTCCAAGGTCCATCACACTGTTTTCAAGACCATTTCTCGATTTGGGACGTACGCTACGGCCCTAGCCGAGCCGAAGCGCCTCTACGTAACGACACGGAGCGCTGTGCACGGCCGGCATCAACTCTCGCAGCGGAGACTGCCAACCGTCTGAATCGATCGATCGCTTCGCGCAGGAGTCTTGCGGCTCCGTCTCTTGGAGGTCGCGGAGCTGACATTTACAGAAGCACTACGGCTGGCACACGTATACACAGATGCCGAGAACAATTGACCGCATATGATCACCCACGAGTCGTGGCAGGGTCCTCGCGACACGCGCGACCTGAGAGGGCTACCGCCGAGGAAACGGAGGAGGACCCGACCACCACGACGGCCGAGGCTCTGGGAGCTCCGGAAGCGGTTCCGCTTCCGGCCTCACTGCAGCCGCCGCTGCCCGGCCACGGCCTGCCCGGTATGCAAAACGTTACTTGTGTGGACATCGGCAGCATCCTCGCTCTGAATGCCCGGCCCGAGAGGCGACGGGTCGCCTGTGCTCCATGGCCGGCCCGAGAGGCGACGTGTCACCTGTGCTCCACTAAGGGCCCTTTTGCAAAGGTCTGCAGAAAGGCCGCTCGGGGCACGCATTCCGCTGATCGTGATTCCGTGACGAGCGGAGATCAGCGGAACATAGAGCTACTCGGTGGAACCATCTCCTCCGCGCGACTCGCGCACTGCTCGTCGGAATCACGCCGTCACGACCGGCTCACTCCGACCACTCGCTACTCGGTGGCCCATCTCCTCCGCGTGAATCGCGCACTGCTCGTCGGAATCACGCCGTGTCTCTCTCTCACGACCGGCTCCACTCCGACCACTCGCTACTCTGTGGCCCATCTCCTCCGCGTGAATCGCGCACTGCTCGTCGGAATCACGCCGTGTCTCTCTCTCTCTCGACCGGCTCCACTCCGACCACTCGCTACTCTGTGGCCCATCTCCTCCGCGCGAATCGCGCACTGCTCGTCGGAAGCACGCCGTGCCTCTCACGACCGGCTCACTCCGACCACCCGATACTCGGTGGAACCACCTCCTCCACGCGAATCGTCGTGCACTGCATCCATCGCGTGCTAATACTCTGGGAGGCCCGCGATCCCATCCTGATTCCGATCACCTCCAACACGTGGCACCCATCGCGTGGCACCGCACCGTCACTGGATGGAATCACTACAATGCACGACGCGCCAGTTGCGCGCCGCATCTTCGCTGGATGGACCCCTTTGCATGCGGTTCCTCTCGCGGGCACTATGTGAGGCCGGCGATTCTGATCGCGGCCATCGCAATCCCACCCGCATGTGGCTACTCCCTGAGGCTGGCGAACTCCGCTGCCCGGAATCGCCTCCATGGAGGCTCGCTTGGCACCATGCGACGACTCGTCGCAGCACGGATGCGTTTCTAAGGACGTCGAGCGGGACCTTCATAGCCTTTCACGGCACTCGGGCTTATGCTTATGCCATGTGTATACCATGTGTATCCTATAAGATGATCGTTCTTCTTCGTCCTGGGTTTTACCTGATTTGTTGTTCCCGATCCTCAAACGGATCCCCAAATTAATTTAATATGATAACGTTGGATTGCATTACGTGGTGTTGGTGTAGAGCAGGCTTGACGGACCAAATGGCCTCCTCTTCATCCTTCATGCTCTGACCCGAAAACGAGACGCTACTTCAGGTCGTGTAGTCTATCGCTGCCAAGCATGCTCGCCACCTCGACTCGGCGGGCTCACCCGCACTGGATCAACAGGCCGAGCTCAACTTTCGGTTCCCCTCGTACGCGGTGCGCCCTAGATATTACTTTCGCCCGTCGGCCGGGTTCGTATTCCGTATACCGATCTCGAGCACGCTCGAACGTGAGACTTTAGTTTCGGAGTGCTACTTTACTCCGTCTGGGGATGCCGCTCAGCTAGAACTCGCCGTCACACCCGCCCGCATGCACGCGCCCGAACTAATTGATGACGTCATCGACTATATCACGCGTTGGCTTTACAGCGTCATTAACGTAATTGCGTGCTACCCGCGTACTCATCGGGGGGGGGGGGGGGATACGTTTACATTTCCCTGTACCTTGGTAGACTACGTACCAAATGTCAGCGTCGCGCGCCAGCGTCGTTTAGGGAGTACACGGTGACCTCATGCAATGGTGACATTGAGCGTCGCGCCCGACTCCCTTGTCACCTGCGCATGTAACGGGGCACCGTACCGCCTGCTCGCCCTCGACCTTGGGCTCGTTGTTTATCGGACAGAGCTCTTGGCTCGTACATTTCGAGCCTGCGAGACGCCTCGTCTGATTCCATTTTCCCTCTGCCCGGACTGCCTGTGACTCAGCCTGACCCAGACTGTGAAGGTCGTCTGTCTTCGGTATGCAGCGCGCTGCTGCACCCCCGGTGGCGGCTCAGTGATGTTATGGGCCGGCATCCATTATGGAGGGAAGGATCGGTGACCTCGTGCATTAGCACGCGATCTTACGGTTTGTGGATATGTCCAAGGGATATGACCATGATGCCTCTCCCTCGATAAATCTTACGGTTTGTGGATATGTCCAAGGGATATGACCATGATGCTAATTTGCATGTCGCGCTGTCGCGCTGGTATTACTTACCTATGCGCGAGGATACGTGCAAATACTCCCTACGCACGTGCAACTCCCTACGCACGATGGATATATTTCTGGGGTACACCGTGACCCATGGCTCTGTCGCTCCGGGTAAGGGAGCGTCTGCGATCTTTGCTCGGCATGGCCCCTCCCTGAGATCGGGCCACCTCGCCCCTTGGGAGCGTCTGCGATCTTTGCTCGGCATGGCCCCTCCCTGTGATCGGGCCACCTCGCCCCTTGCGAGCGTCTGCGGCCTTTGCTCGACATGGCCCCTCCCTGAGATCGGGCCACCTCGCCCCTTGGGAGCGTCTGCGATCTTTGCTCGGCATGGCCCCTCCCTGTGATCGGGCCACCTCGCCCCTTGAGAGCGTCTGCGGCCTTTGCTCGACATGGCCCCTCCCTGTGATCGAGCCACCTCGCCCCTTGTGGGGGGCCCGGGTGGTTAATTGATGCTCGCCCAGGTGCCGCCCGGTATATCGCCTCCCACCTCGCCCCTTGTGGGGCCCTGGATGGGCACTTTGTGTCCATGGATGGTCGGTCCGAGCCATTCCATGATGGTCGATCCATCCGCGGTCCGGCTGGCTCCGTGCCATGCAATGATGGCGTTGTATGGATGGATCAGTCGGACATCTGGGGATGGCCTATCCATCCGGGTCATCTAGCATGACAATCATCTCGACATCTAGACTATCCATCCATCCGGAACGACGCTGGGACAAACATGGTTTGTCCAGCCGGGAGTCTCTCTCGGTCTGCCGATCTTCTCCGATCCTCCGCGCGCGCTGTACAGCTGGACAGGATGCCATATGCATCCCGGGGGTTCTGCTCGCTTCGCTGGCGCTTCGGTCGTTTTGGGCGTCGTCGTAAACAGCCATGCCGGTCGTCCAGACAGCCTTCAGAGGCCGCTCGTGTCTCGTGCGATCGCTGCCAACGGTAGATTCGCGTGCCGGAACAAGAGTTTGTAATGCGTATGTACCCTTGGGAGCCAAGGCAGGTACAGACTTACTGTAGTGCTTACTGTAATGGACTTACTGTAGTGGCCTCCTGTCATGTACTCTTACTTACTGTAAAAGGGGCTTACTGCTTTACACATCTTCCACGTTTACACATCTTCCACATTGACACATCTTCCTGACATGTTGCCTTGCGACGAATGGACAGTCGCTCTTCGTCAAGGCGCACCTTATGCAATGAGTTGCGTAACGCTAAGGTACACCTTATCCATCTAGCTGCTGTGCCGACTACCCCACAGTAAGACTACTGCTACCCACGGGCTCATCGTCTTCTCCCTGGGATGACCACTGCTTGCTCGGTTCGATATCTTCTTGACTGGGATTTCCTCCTCAATACTTCTATATCTGGGGATTGATGCTATCCAGGCTTACAGGTTGAAATGCAGTAACCCTGCCATCGACATGGATTGACGTGACCCATTCGTTTATTGCTGATGCTTGGGCAACCTGCCGAGCGGCAGTATAGTTCTAACGGCGGGGAGAATGTAGTGAAATTATACCAAGGTGAACCCAGGGGTGCTCGCTACGGAAGGGGCCGTCTATAAGACCCGGGACAACCGGGGCGTGCGGACACTTCAGCGGGACTCACTGTGACATTATCCAGTAGTTTGAATGGTATGTACGCCCCCAAATGCTGCGCTGCGCTAACCATTGTTCAATGGAAACTACCATTGCTGCTCATGAATGCTCTGATTTAATACCTGTTCCATGTATGTATTTTCACAGGATGTATTACCGATCTAAATGATATTAAACCTACCCAGAGGTCAAGTCGTGTCTGAGCTTGATTTTCACGACAGCTTAAATGGCACCAAAGGCTGCTAAAAACCGCTCGGCAAATACCATCTTGTCCGCGGTCTCGAGCGGAGTTTCCCACCTGCCTCGTGGAGGGAGCGGGATAGCTTCAGGATCGGAGACGGCCAGTGCAAATAGAAGGGGGATTAACCCCCCCCCCCCCCCCCCGCTAAGGGGAGCGTCGTACTCCGTTTCCGTAACAATATTTATCTTGTACACAGTAAAACAACATATATTTAACAAGAACATTTTTCTTGCAAAAGCAATCTTGTTTGCCCAATCGAAGCAGTTTTGACACATAATTGCACGTTTTTTTTTTGCAAGTCACTGTTCTAGTGCAGAAATGTGTGTGCTTCATCAAATAGTGTATATTTATCTTGTACACAGCAAAATAACACATATTTCACGAGAACGGCACTCAGTAGAGAGCATATCTCCTCCTGGTTGGCCATATCACTCAATGGTGAAGAATCACTTTAAATATTATACTAGCAGCTAGCTGGAATGGGATCCGGATCTTAACCAAAATTGAATGGATTCTTCCTTGTCATACACACAACCTGTCCAACAAGTTTCGTCCAAATAGTCCATGGGCCAATCACTCAAAATTGACTTTTCGGTACCAGTCGGGGGAACAAAGGCTCACTATATTTTTTGTAAAGAAGATGGGCTGGGGAATATATTTTGATATGATATCCATTCCAAATTGGTAGCTTTATAGTATTTTGCAGGGAAAATGTGTATTTTGGGGGCAAAATCCAGTTTTTCGAAAACAAAATTAAAAAAAAAATACTTGTGACAGGAAATTACTTTTGACAGTTGAAATTAATAACTATCAACAGTATTGATTTTTTCAGGTTGTTTACATTACGGTTTTTGTCTGGTTGCCATGGAAACGGCCGTTTTGGGGCAAAAAAGGTGTTTTTTACACTATTTTCTAAAAAATTCATATCTCAGTAACAATTCAATATATTTGAATAGTTTCAGCTGAAATCATTTCCTTAGACCCCAAGGTAGTTTTTTAGTAACATATAAGCACAAGATCACATGTCAAAATAGGGAATTTTTGTGGTAGGAGAATATCATTTTTTGGGGAATTTTCCAAAAAATTCCCAAAAAAATGAAAAAATGAAAAATCAATACATTCATAGTTTTTACACACATTTGTCAGGTATGCATGGTTGGTAATGGGCATTTATCCATTTATATCTTTCCAGACTGAGGCACATTGAGAATGGAGGAAGATGGTCTAATTCCACCAAAGCGGTTGTGTACAGACTGCTTGATCCACTGTACAGATGACGATTCTAAACTGGTGTCACCAAAGGACTTGCAGTCATGGCAGACATTGTTAAGGGCAGCAGAAATCAGAAACCATCAGCCTATTCTGACTATCGCAGTGGACCTGGCTGAGGGACATATCCCACCTGTGCAATATCATCGTAAATGCCGCAGTGTTTTCACATTAAAATGGAACCTTGATCGATTATGTACCACGGAACCCAGGGAAAATGTAGACATGGCTGAACATTCCCGACAAGTGGTACTGAGGCAGGAGCCAAGCTCTTCTCGAGTTTATGAAGCAAAGTGCATATTTTGTCAAAACAGTAACAAATACCTGAAGGGGCAGCATTCTAAGGAAAGACTTGTACAATGTACTCAGCTACGGGCTGACTCAACAATCAGACAGGTTGCCATACGACAAGATGGACCAAAGAATTCTTGCTGTTCTTAGCAGGGATCTTGTAGCTGCAGAGGGCCATTACCATAGGTCATGCTATCGTCATTATACAAGAGAAGAGAAGGTACATGCCAGCTGCAGTGACAATGGCGACATTGCCCATATGGAAACTGACGAATCTGTCTACCAGGCTGCTGAGAAACTCTCATACAATGAGTTATTCAAATTCATTCGAAATGAAATCATTCAAAAGCCCAAAGTGATATATCTGACTGATATGACACTGCGACTACAATTATCAATGAAAATGTCCGGCATTGTGGAGGTAAAGGACTCCACCAAAAAGCATATCCGCCGCAGATTGGAGAGCGAGTTTGGTGGATTGCTTCATTTTGTTCAAAATGACAGTGGCAAATTGTTAGTATATCCTGATACCTTGTCAAGGGATGAACTTGCCAGAGATAACATGGACCTGAAGATGACAATAAATGCATTACAAGCATCAGAAAGTGACCCTATGTCAGTAGTAACCAAAGCTGCCTTACAAATGCGTACTGTTATTCGAAACCAGAGATTAATGGAAGATTGGCCACCACAACCATCAGAACTCACTGCTGAATCCGCACACATACCTAATGCAGTTACACATTTTCTGCAAATGATCATAACAGGTCAGCAAGGTAGAACAAACTCTAGTGTTCGTTTCGAAAGGCAGGTTTGCTCAATAGGCCAAGATTTAATATATGCGGTTACTGACGGTAGGCGTCGTCCACCAAAACATATCTTGTTGGCTCTTGTGGTCAAGTGTATCACAGGAAATGCTGAGCTCATTAAAATTCTTAACAGACTTGGACATTGTATCTCATACTCAATGATGGAGCAAATAGAGACAGCATTGTGTATGCAGAAGTTTGGCTCCATATCTGAGGTCAGTCTGCCAGCCAGCGTTCTGGTTTTGCAGGCCACTACCCTTGTGTGGGACAATATTGATAAACTTGAAGAAACACAGAGTGGTGGCGGAACTTCACACCATGTGAACGGCATTGCAATCCAGGACAAGTTTATTGGACCCATACAAGAACAGCCGAAAACACCTGTTACAAAAAGCAAAAAGAGATCCATCGACATTGAAGAGGCCCCTCTTCCTCAGTACAATTCTGGGGAACGGGTTGGTCCAGCACCAATTATTTCGATTGAACCAAATGCTACAGATGCAGTTACAGAAGCGCAGTTAAAGAATCGGTTATGGATGATATTTCGCCAACAAGATGGTACTGTGCCGAGCTGGACAGGATTCAACATTCTGGCTCGTAACAATGTCAATGTTATGCCGAACACCATAAGTTATCTACCAACTATAAATGCACCAGCAACAGAGATGTCAACTGTTTTTGTTGCTTTGGTTGTGTGTAAATAATTAATAAATCCCTATTTATTCATGGTAAACTGGTGTGCTGGTGCATATTTCTGGTGCTGGTGCATATTTCCATGCACCAGCAACAGAGATGTCAACTGTTTTTGAAATTCTGATTCAGTCTGAGATGATCAGACGTGAATTGCAGCTGCCTAGCATGGTATTAGTGTTCGATCAAGCATTGTATGCAAAGAGTGCTGAGATTGTTTGGAAGCACCCTGAAAATTTTAGCGGTCATGTTCTCAGGATGGGCGATTTCCATACAATAATGAACTTCCAATCCACCATAGGCAAGCGATTTCAAGATGCAGGTCTGCGAGAACTTGCTGTAGAATCTGGGATAATCGCTCAGGGCTCTGTGCAAGCAGTGATGGACGGACATCAATACAATAGAGCGGTCAGACTTCACAAGCTAGTCTATGAAACCATTCTAAGATTGGCATGGAAGCAATTCATCCCATGGTTGCAAACCAATCACATGGCAGATGTTGACATCTTAGATGATGCCATTCAATGCATTGAACTGACATGTGATGACATCAATCAAGACTCTGTGAATGCAGTCCTTGACAAACCTAGTGTCAAACGTATTCTCCATCTCTTTGACATATTCCTGCAAAATTTGTGAGATGGCAGTAGAGGTGAATTAGCCAGCTTCTGGATGTCATATGTTGATATGGTCGACATCATGCTAGGTCTGATACGGGCATCAAGAGAGGGAGATTGGCTACTGCATCTGAGCTACATCAGGCAATTGATCCCTTGGGCATTTGCATATGACAAAATAAACTATTCTCGTTATCTACCGATATATTTTGCTCAGATGTCACAACTTCCATCAAGTCACCCAGAGATACATGACCATTTCATAAGTGGAGGGTTCTCAGTCCAACGAGGAGGCCAGAATCCTTTCGGTAGAATCCCAGCTGATCAAACGATAGAGGAGACAGTTAACAGGGACACCAAAACACCTGGGGGCACCAAAGGGTTCAGTCTAAAATCAAAATCACTTCACCGATACTACATGACATCAGAATACCGTAGTGTTGCTCTGCGGCATATGCGTGAGATGGTACATCATCCAACTCCTCAGTTTTCTCACTCTGATCTTCAGACTCCACGGATAAAGAAGGATCATATCGATACCAAGGCAGTTGCAGATATCCTTGAGCATGAATGGATGAATCCTATGAGTGGTGATCAGTCAGAACTTGTAAGCATTTCTAATGGACGGCTTGCCACCACAGACATCGCTGATGACTTAAAAAAGGCATATGCTGTTGGTGTTGAAGCATACAACAACTTCAAGAAGAATCGTCTGGAGGCTGATCCCCCCACTCAGACCTTCCACAGCAAACTTGTCAAACAGAAACTGAAAACATTCTCAGATATGACCAAGAAGAAACGTGTGACACAATCAAATGGGAAGGAAATAATCCTATGAGCTGACAAGCAATTGTTTGCACACATGATTCTTGCAGCTCAGAGCCGAGAGTTAAATCTTCAGCAAGTACTCGCGCACCCACTTGGCCCCGTTCCATGGTCCCTGGCGACACCGGATGGTTCATTGAGAAAAACCAACAAATCAGCTCTTGCCAAAGCATTGGTAAAGGATATCGATGCTGCTGAAACCATCCCACAGCCATCCGCTACTATCATTGATGGAATGAGTTTGGTTCAGTGATTGAAAGGGGACAATCAAACATTTGCAGAGCTTGCAGAAAGTTGTCTCACATTAGCACTTCATGAGGGCACCAACAGCCAGAGGATTGATATCGTGTTTGATGTCTACCGTGATGAGTCGATAAAGAATGCTGAAAGATCTAGCCGTGGGGCGGAAGAGGGCCTGCAGTTCAAGAATATAACCAGAGGACACAAGATTAAACAGTGGAGAAAATTCTTGCAGACTCCTCAGAACAAATCTTGCCTGAACAAGTTCATTATTGAAGAATGGAGGAGACCAGAGCACAGGGGCAGATTGGGCACCAAGGTTCTTTATGTAACATGTGAGGAACATTGCTATAAGCTGACAATAAACAAATGGGAAGAAGACAATACTATGTTGTGTACACAAGAGGAAGCAGACACGCGAGTCCTCCTGCATGCCGCAAATGTAGCAATGAATGGATATAAAGCCGTCATCATAACTGCTGAAGACACAGACATTCTTGTGATCAGCATTGCCTTCTTCTACAGTATTCATTGCCCAATATTGTATCAGAGAATTAGCACAAAAACCTGTCGAACATACATTGACATAGGCAAAGTTGCAAGCAGCCTTGGTGAGGTTTTGTGCATAGCTCTGATAGGTTTACAGGCTGCGATTCAGTGCTTTTGCAGGCAGAGGAAAACTTCGTGGATTAAAACTAACTAAGTCAGTGGTAGCCTACCGAGAGTGCTTCAACGAGATAGGTCAGTCTTGGCAGGTATCCGAGGGACTTATGCAGAAACTTGAAGCCTTCACATGCAATCTGTATGTATCAACTGGATTGACAGACGTGAATGAGTGTCGTTATCAGCTCTTCTGTGCAAAGAGGGGCAACACGGAATCCGAACAGTTACCTCCATGCAAGGATTGCCTATTCCAGCATGCTCAACGGGCAAACTACCAAGCTGGCATATGGCGTTGCTCGCTCCAGTGTATACCCGAAGTTCCTCGACCTAGCGATTGCGGCTGGACCATAGGTGACAATGGGGGCCTAGAGATTCTATGGATGACTGGTCTGCCAGCACCATCAGCAGTCTTGGAACTGATGAACTGTAATTGTGTTCGTTTATGTGATGCATCGAATTGCCCATGCATTACGAATGGCTTGAAATGTACCCAAATGTGCAAAAACCAAAAATGTGACAACCAGTTCGACGAAACTGTGGACGACACGCAAACAGATGTATATAGTGAGGATAGTGATGATGACAGTGATTCTTAAATGTAAACCACAGTCAAACTGTGACCATGTGAATTTTGGCAATTTAACACACTTGAACTAACTATTAACATGTATCAGTCAAGTTGATGTTTTTCTTAGCAAAATGAGACATTTTAGCACATTTGCAATTGAGAAGTGATGAATGTTGTCAACATATATTACATTAAGATTTCACCCATTCTGTTACTGGCAACCAGTCTCTTAAAGTGGTATACGTAACTCTGGGGACTTTCAAATGATGCAACAATGGCTAGTTAGACCATTGGTTCCAGATCAATTGTATTCAAGCATGTAAAATAGCTGGGAAATAAGCAGACTGCAATAACGGTGATAACTTATCCTTAACTGATGTATTGCAAGAAATGTCGCATTATGCAAAACAAATATTTCCATAGCAACAAGGACATGATTTGGATGTCTAGAATGCATATTTTCTTTGTTTTGTGATGATATACATGTATTGATCAATGTGTGTAAAAACTATGAATGTATTGATTTTTCATTTTTTCATTATTTTTGGGATTTTTTTGAAAAATCCCCCAAAATTGATATTCTCCTACCACAAAAATTCCCTATTTTGACATGTGATCTTGTGCTTATATGTTACTAAAAAACTACCTTGGAGTCTAAGGAATTAATTTCAGCTGAAACTATTCAAATATATTGAATTGTTACGGAGATATGAATTTTTTAGAAAATAGTGTAAAAAACACCTTTTTTGCACCAAAACGGCCGTTTCCATGGCAACCAGAGAAAAACCGTAATGTAAACAACCTGAAAAAATCAACACTGTTGATAGTTATTAATTTCAACTTTCAAAAGTAATTTCCTGTCACATGTTTTTTTTTCGTTTTTTTTTTCGAAAAACTGGATTTTGCCCCCAAAATACACAAAATGTGATCCCTCCAAAATACTATGAAGCTACCAATTTGGAATGGATATCATATCAAAATATATGCCCCAGCCAATGTTCTTTCCAAAAAATATAGTGAGCCTTTGTGCCCCCACGTGGTACCGACATCTGCCCTGGCCCATGGACTAAAACCCGTCCATAACTTTTTGAGATATCCTGCTATGTATCGTTTTTGGCCCTATCTCCCAATGGTGAAGAATCACTTTAAAAATTCTAGTAGCCGGATCCGAATCCGGATCTTCACCAAAATCGAATAAGTTCGTCCTTGTCATACATGCTACCTCTCTGCCAAATGTCGTCCGAATACGTCCACAACTCTTTGAGATACTTTGTTCACAAACGGACAGACAGACAGACAGACAGACAAACGGACCTTTGGTGGCGGAGGTAATAATAATAACGTTAAACATTTGAAAATTGTAATTAATATAAAATAAAGTTTCCTTACTTGTGAAAAGTGATGGTTTTGCTCACTTTCAACTCGTGGGAATTCCGCTGTGATTGTCGCTGAAATCACAGCAGAACACTGAACATGAACAACATGTTTTTAACTGAAACCAGTGAGATGAACAGCCTACCTGGGCTATGGTAATCCAAGGTGGAGGTAATAACGCCAATCGTTACTTACATATCACCACGGCGGGGATCGACCCAGTTATAATTATATACCGGTATACCGCTCAGTCGGTGTGTCCCATTACCAAGAAGCTTGTGCAGCACTCGCCAAGTAGCTTAAGCACTCAAGCTCGCACTCGGCTCCTTGGAAACTGTTGATAAGGGATGACTGCCTTGGCAAGCTCATTGGTAATGTGACGACATACTTGCATAAGCTGTTTGCGCGAGTTTGTTTCTGCCTGGCGGGGTTGGTGAGATTAACCATGATGATTATGGGATTACCGTTATTAGTTATTACTATTAGAATTAGCCTGGTGTTGGCTTAGCGGTTTGGGTGCTGTCCTTGGGATCCTACGATCCTGAGTATCGAATCCCGGTTGATCGCTGGAATTAACGCCAGGGGGGTTGACTCAGTCTGTTCATCCTTCCGAGGTCGGCAAATTGAGTACCAGCTTGCTGGGATGAATGATGATATGCCAGGGTGCAACCAGGTCAGTAAGTGTGAGTTTTTGCATACACTTGTGACAGTATCTGAATTTAACATCCATAATGACGCACTGCTAGATGGCCTCTCCAGAGCCCTGCAGGCAATGTGGACATTCGTGGCGATGACGTCATGACGTTCGCTCATTGGTTGGAGCGTCAAATTACAGACACTAATATATTTATGTGTATATATATATAGAATTTTTTTTTTTTTTTTTTTTTTTACAAATATATATATATATATATATATATATACAGACTTGGCATTTAATATGGAATATTTTTTTGTGGGGGTGAACTTACTTTTCAAGTTGACTTAGAACCAAAAGTTCATTGGAATTATGTTGAAATTATTCTAGATTTTGTTAATGTGACCTTTAAAAGAAACAAAAACCACATTTGACATTTCGAAGCAAATAAATTGATCCTTGAAAGTGATGAAAACTGATATCGAACTCAATTCACGGACAGTACTGTGTTAAACTTCTGTACGTTTTCCAGAAGTATTTCTTTATTTTGCACATTAGCCAAAATTTTTTTTAACAAAAACAAAAGTTAAATTACAACTGGGATTATGGACAGTAAAATTACAGTTCAGTACGTCGTGCAACCCCCACGAGCATTCAGGAGAGCACGTATACGTTGAGGAATGCTGTTCACGAGATTTGCCAAGGTTTTGACAGGAATCGTTTGCCATGCAGTCACAATAGCCTGCTGAAATTCACGCACAGAGGTAGGCCGCTGGTCCAGTTGTCGATTTGACGCGTTAATTCTGCCCACAAGTTCTCTATCGGATTCATATCCGGGGACATGGCAGGCCACTCCATATGCTCTACATCACGGTCAGCAAGAAAGTGTTGGATCATGCGAGCACGATGAGTCGATGAGGCCATGCATTGTCATCTTGGAAGACAAAGTTTCCTCGAAAGGCTGCATGAGCAAATGGAGGCAATGTTTCTTCAAGAATGACCCTGTACTTGAACTGGTTCAGGTTTCCATTCAGAACAACCAGGTCAGTTTTGCCCCCTGCATGAAAAGCAGCCCAAACAGTCACCCCACCACCTCCAGCTTGGACTCTTGGCACTATACAATCTTCGTTGTAGGCTTCATGCACTTGTCTGCGCACTCGGACATGGCCATCTTGAAGATAGACCAGAAATCAAGACTCGTCACTGAAGATCACGTGATTCCAGTGTCCTGGCTGCCATTGACGGTGCTCTCTGGCCCACTGCAATCGGCGCTGGCATTGTTTTCTTGTCAGGCGTGGCTTTCTCAGGGGACGCTTGGCACGATAGCCTGCTTGAACCAGTCGTTGGTTGACTAGCCTTCTGGATACAGGCACATTTGTCAGTTGTTGCCACTCAGCCCTAAGCCAATTAGCTGACTTGGTACGGCCATTGCGGACTAACCGGTGCAGCTGGCGATCATCCCTCCTTGTGGTTCTGCGGAGACGTCCTGGCCTCGATATTGGAGTAGGGAGACCCCTCTGAGCATTTCGTTTCGGGATCTTTGACACCTGACCTTGAGTGATGCCATACTGCCGAGCAATAGCACACTGTTTCATGCCGGAATTTCGTAAAGCCACCACTCCATGACAAACAGCATTGTCGAGTTGACGGACCATCTCCAGAGGAAGTGGCAATAACCTTTGTAGACGTGCAGCAGTTGTTTTCCACAAATACAGAACGCAACAACCCTTATATATCCGATTGTGAAGCCAATCGTCAAATGTACCTGTCCGTACATTTTGTCACGCCACCTGTGATATAATCCTGTTATTGACTTCTTGCTGCGATAGACAATCAGTGACACGGTTCTTTTAACAAAGAAATCACCGAAGCATAAAAGAAACTCACCAGATTGATATACTGAGTTCAGAAAGGAAACCCAAGTCAAGAAAAAAAAATTATTCCATATTAAATGCCAAGTCTGTATATATATCATTAAAACGCCTATTTCTGAAGTTTGTAATCGGAAATTCTCTCCAGCTATTGCTCCTGTCGCCCTAAGATATGTGAGAAAGTATGTAGTTATGACTAACCCTTCCATATAAGCATACCTATGTCTCCAAATGTCTATAAGTGTGGAATAAAAGCTAAACATCAGTTAAAAGTTTTGATTAACTCACGCCATTTTGTTTTACACACAGTGAGACGCTGCACTTGATACCGAGGAGAAGAAGAAGACGTCTCGATGTGTGCCGGACACACAGCGACTCGAGAGGCATGCTAGGCCTTTTACTACAAATATAAATGCGATCAGAAATGTAAAGGGGATACTTACCAGTAACCACACTATAAGAGACAATACTGCAGTTGAATACAACAACAACAACAACAACAACAACAACAACATGCATTTTAAAGGCCATTTTCCCTGCTAGAGCGGGGGTTAGCCTTGCAGTCCCCATGACAATCTTCTCCATTTTGCCCTATTTTCTGCATCTCTCCTTGTTAACCCCCTTGCCCGCATTTCTTCTTCCACCATCTTTAGCCAAGTCTTTCTCGGTCGTTGGAGGTATTGACTTCTATAGGGTTGGTTTTCTAAGGCTTATATCAAAATATTAACTTATATCAAATAAGTCTTTTCAAGTGAAAGCGCGATGACGTCACCACGTCACGCGGCACGAATGCGCGCCTGTGTCGTTGGAGGTATTGACTTATATAGGGTTGGTTTTCTAAGGCTTATATCAAAATATTAACTTATATCAAATAATTATTTTAAGGTGAAAGCGCGATGACGTCACACGGCCTTGCCTTGCCTAGATGTAGGTGTTCAGTTGAATACAAAGCGATATTCAGGAGATCCGCCAGAATGAATGTTGGTGCCAACTGACACAATTATTTTGAAAGGAAGCGGAAAGGCGGCAGGCACCTAAAATGCTGCACCAAGTTAAATATGTGGATTTATGGTAATAATCACTTCTTAACAAGTTAGTTTGTATGAACATAAACAATATTTATGCCCGTGATTTTCACGGGTTACCGCTAGTATATATGTATATATATAGATATTTCAAAAAGTTTTGGACAGATAATGACAAAACCAGGTGGATGAGTTGGCTTGGTGATGAGAACGTGGAATTCTGGTTCAGGTTCAAATCCAGATGTGACCTATCAATGGATACAAACCGTAGACTGTTCAGCGTGGTGCCGGTATGCTCTCTACCGAGTGCCATTCTAGTTTTATCCATAGCATTTGCTTTATGTGAGCACTGAATGAGATTGTTGTAGTAAACTACTTCTGTCTCGTCTGTTCTGCCATTTGGTTAGAGGCGTCAGAGCTGTTAGCTGTGCAAATTCTAAATGTCAATTAAAATAAAGTAAATTACATTCAATGTTTTCTGATGACTAAGTGTACAGCTTTTTGGCAGGTCTTGATAGAAAACCATTAAGGTTTCAATTTGAAGGCATCACATATTGTTCTGAGAGCATTGAGGACAATATATGTTTTGAAGGAAATCAGGCTGTATATCCATCATATGACTCCAAGAGCGAGATCCATTTGAGGTGTTCTCTGCCATGGGACATTAAATTGATGACACAACATATGTGGAGACGGGATAGGGGGAGTAATGTGAATGTATGACATGCAGTAGGAAGCACTCCTTTGTTGCCACATTGGAACATCTGAATGGCTATCTGTGCTGCCAAGCTGACTCAAGCTGAAAACATGTCCGTGCAGTCATGCAGAGAGCAGACTCAGGAAGAGCTTAACAAGGAAAACACAATGGTTTGAGAACAGGTGGCAAATGCTGGAGCCAAAGTCGAAGCATTTGATGGGAGCCAGTTTTGAGCAGCTAAAACCAGGGTGGTGCACACATACAATGGGATGGCAACCTGGGTAACTTTGGGTCTGGCAGGAAGCATTTATATCATGTTGTGGCCCCTACTCTATAAGATGGACATACCGTGTACCAAAGGTGAAGCTGCATGAACCAGAAATGATTAAAATACCACAAGGTTGCTCTGGTGAACCCATGAGCTCACCGCCATGAGGCTCACCGCCTCCCCATCTAGACTAGACGGATTTCTGAGAAATGTGAATGTTAGGTGCATTTTTGGGTAAAAGTTGGGAACCTCACTTTTTAACATAATTAGGGTATGCTGAATTCGACTAACCAGGGTTCCCAAGCTGAATTTTGAGTTTTTGACCTTATAATTAGCATAAACAAAATGGCCGCCAAATTGCCATTTTTGGACAATTTCTTTGAACAAGCTTTTATATATCATGTATATACATGCAGCTCTTTTACTTTAACTTTACAACTTTTACTCCAAAATGCACCTATAAGCTTATACATGGCCTTTTATCATAAATCCATCTAGTCTATATTATGGTTGGTGACATATTGAAAGAGACATTCAAACTGATATTGAAATTGAACACTATAAAATGGGAAATGGTTTTAATAAGACAATGTTTCATACAACCATTTATTCTAAAATTAAATACACATGGCCATGAAGCACAAACATTCAGGAATGTCACACATGTTGTTTTGCCAAACTACATCAAATTCATACAAGGGGTCTGATCATCACTCTGTTGCTGACAGGCACACATTGATGTGCACCTCAACTCTGAATAGCGACATTTGCAGCGTCGAGTCTTGCATTGCTTCTGGCATGCACAACAAAGCATCTCGAGGCAACTTTCTGGGATTGGACTCAGTGACATCGGAATAGGCTCTAGTCCTGAATCACCACGTTTCCATCCCATTTCCACAGGTGGAGGGAGGTCAGGTATGGCACAATGAGCATTTCTCCATACCATGGCTTGATAGTGTACTCGCATCAAATGGAAATGATGAGCATCACTTGTCGGCGACATTTCTTCTGGTTTACCAGTCTTGGAGAACAACATATGTCGTGCTGAACTCGCATCAAATGGAAATAAGAGCATCACTTGTCCCTGACATTGCTTCAGGTTTACCAGTCTTGGAGGACAACATATGTCGTACTGAATCAACAGAGGTTGTTCTGTGCATATTATATATTTTGCAGACGAACGCTTATGCAGATTTGATTGTCTCCTCTGTGAGTTCGCCAATGCCCAAGTTGTTCAGCAGTTTATGGTGCTCTTTGAAGACTTTCCATGGTGTTCGTTTGGTGTGATTTGCAAAATAGGAAAGGTGTCACACCCAGTTAATGCGTGAAATGGTGGCAGTGCTGTGGACAATCTTCTCGGTAGATTGTTTAAAACAGCATCAATTGGTGTATAACGCCGTTTCATTGATATACCTGACATCATCCAAAGATGTTCACATTGTGCACGTGGGAAGTGGGAAATTCAAAACTCAAAAACTCAAAATTCAAAAACTCAAAATTCGGCTTGGGAACCGGGTTAGTGGAATTCAGCATACCCTAATTATGTTAAAAAGTGAGGTTCCCAACTTTTACCCAAAAATGCACCTCGAAGCTTATACATGGCCTTTTTCCATAAATCCGTCTAGTCTAATCCCTTCCCCTAATGGGCCTCTCTCCTTTAGGGCAGTCAAGTCAATAACTGAAAGGAGTTCCCAATATGTCGTTCGTTGTGTGTGTTTGTCCATCTCTTTTGTGTTCAAATGTCCATATTTCTCTGCAGAGAGACCCTTAGCTCGTGTTACGCTAACTTCTCTTTTTGGTTAATTAGCAAAGTACCCACCCCACGGGAGTGTCGAGTTTGAGCATGAAAATATAGTCTGTGTTTTGCAAGAAGACTACAGATGTTTGCATGGTGTGCGCTTGAAAGGTTATTGGTGGTCTAAAGGTCTAAAGGGTACATTCCAATAGTAGTTAGTGTCTAAGGGGTCGAAAGTGACTTAAGGGTGTGAAGGTCTAAAGCGTATAAAAGGTTTAAATGTTGAAGGGATCTCAAGGTGTCAAAAGTGTTGAAAGGGTCTTAAAGGTAAAAGGTATCTTAAAGGTCTTCCGGGATCTTGGGGTCTTAAGGATCTAAGTGGTTTTAGAGGTGTTGATGGTCTTAGGGGTCTAAGTGGTCTAAAGGGTCTTACAGCATATTGGGGTCTTAAGTTTCTTAAGGGTCTTCAGTGTCTTAAAATGTCCCTAATTTTAAGTCCCTAATAAAAATGTCCCTAACTTAAAATGTCCCTAATTTAATTTTAAGGGACTCCAGGGCCTTGGGGTGTCTTTGGGGTCTTTAGCAGTTATCTGGCTCTTAAAGGATCTTCGGGGTCTTAAGGATCTTAAAAGGTCATCGGGATCTTAAATGATCTTAGGGGTCTTTATTTGTCTTGGGCATCTTTAGGGGTATTGGTGGTCTTTATGGTCTTGGGGGTCTTAACGGTCTGGATCTTGGGGGTCTTAAGGGTCTTCATGGTTTTAAGGGTCTTTGGGGTCTTAAGGGTATTGGGGGTCTTGAGGGTCTTAAGGGACTTCAATGGTCAAATAGGTCTCAGTAGTCTAAAAGGTCGAAAGGTGCATTCCAATAGTGCGTAATTAATAGATGTATGTGAAGTCAGGATGGAACTGACGTTCAATCAGTATGGAATAAATAGACATAGTCACATGGCTTCACAGATGGACTGTGTTTTTTGTTTTTAGTCGCAGGTCTACAAGAGCTCCGCATGGTTGTTGTTGTTGTGGTTCTTGTTGAGGCTCAACTTTTGAAATGTGCACCCATTGGTTTGTACAGCTGTTGGACCCCACCCACATTTGTCGCTTGACTCCACCCACCATGGCCATGGCACCCAGACAAAATAATATAGCCGCCATTTTGTTTTCTGGTGGGCCGAAGACATTAGTTCCTAATCGCCCAAGTTTTGTCATAACTCGTCCATAACATTTCAAAATAGCATGTTGTACATCGCTTTTCCCCCGATCTCTCAATGGTGAAGAATCACTTAAAAATTAAATAATTCTCGTATCCGAATCCATATTCAGATCTTCACCAAAATAAAATCAATTTGGTCTTGTCACGCACCCAACTGGTCCACCAAGTTTCGTCCGAATCCATCCATAAGTTTTTGAGTATAAATTGGTATGCGCCATGTTTCGAGACCTTGTCCTGAGACAGGTTTTGTGGCAGAAGGGAGGGAGTTTACAGTCATTGGGGACCAGCTGTAGACACGACAAGACTACAGAGTATTTATTTTTTGCGTTGCCTGTATGACCATTTGGTTTGGAATGACATGTAGACCAGACTGGTGTTCGCCTCGGGAGTTTTTTGTGTAGGGTTTTAGGTAGGATGACCACAGATGGTATTGAATATCTGTCTTGACGCCTGATTAATGGGTGGTCATTGCATGGTTCAAAAGGCAAGAGTCCAATTAGAATCCCACTTGGAATAAGAGGAGGCAAAGATCATGGGTAATTACATTTTGACATTCCTCATAAAGGGTTATTTTCTTTTCACCTCCATTTTGCAACTCCATCAATTACAAAGCTCTTTTAATGAGTCTGCACAACAAATGTTTAACAAAATCTGAAGACACCATGATGAGTGATACCTTTGATTGAGCAGGATCTACAGTAGAGCAGGTTTTGGAGATGTGCTGTTAAAATGTAACCTAAACATCCAAAGTCGAGGTTAATACGGGAAGGTAGCTGTGAGTGGGCAATAGCGACCTCGTGAGGGGGTATTGATGCAATGTTGCAGGTTTTGAGTCCACAGCTTTGACTCAAACTTTGACTACAAGCCTTAGGACGTATCTTTTACCGGGCTGGCAGATAACATACTCTGGAGCTCTCGGCTGAGTTTGATTCCTGATAGAACTAGAATCTGTTATCCTAGTGCGTTCCCCCTAACTTCACCTGACTTCCAACACTCGCCTTTCTGTACCATCCTGAATTTTTTTTTTTTTTTATTAAATAATCTCTGCTGACCTTCTCTTCTCCACTATACATTGCCACCCTCCTTAGGCAATGAGATGACTTTGAATTTGTGTGAGCATGTTTTTGCCCTCAAAGCTGAACACGTGGTCGGTAGAATTTCTGTGTTTTGAGCCATGGCTGAGCAGAGTGTTCTCATGATTCAATTTCGAAACCTTTTAGAAAACCTGGCAATTCGAATTGGGCAATCTTCTGCATGAAAAACTTTCAGGATATAATCCTGCTAAGATGTCACACTTTAAATATATTCGATAATTCCTGGGAAAAATTACAAGCTTTAACGGGAAAATTTTTGTAAAAAAAATTACAAATTAAAGAACTGTCTGACTATTCACTCTCCTGGAAACTTAGCCATGTACCATTTTTTTTTTGCTTAACTCAGACATTAAAAAAAAGTAATCTAAACGTGTGCGTGCAGTGAAAAAAGAGTAATGGTTCACACAAAGAAATTGTGAGAAAAGGAAAGAATGATAAGAGTGAAAAGTTTTTACAAAGCGTAAAGTCTGGGGTTGGCTTAACAGTTAAGGTGGCTGTCTTGGGATCTTAAGGTCCTGTCATTCCGTTATTTAATACCAGGTGGGTTGACTCAGCCTGACCATCCTTCTGAGGTCGGCAAAATGAGTACCAGCCTACTGGGAAAAATAATCCATTCGATTGTTCGGCATCCGAGTAGCGACCTGTCCAGGATTGTGCCCCCTCGCCAAGGAAGACCTGCCTCACAAGCCCTATGCGTCTGAAGATGTGAAATATGGGGTTCTTCTTCTTCATTATTTATTGCAGTTTGACAAGCACAAGTACCTGATTGAACTGTTGATATGTTACAAATATAACAATGCTTCAGGGGAAAAAGTGTAGGAATAAGGATGAAAATGTGAAAATACATAAACAAAGGAAAAATGAGTGAAAAAAATAAAAAATAAAATTTCTTACTACTTTTTTCATGGAAAGGAAAGTGATATAAGCAAAGGAAAGCAAAATCATGGGGGGGAAAGGTCATTTCAAGAAGAACGAAAATATTTTTACACAGATAAACCGTTTTCTGAATATTTCAACATCCTGGTCAATTCTAACTTCAAATTAACACACCATAGTGGGGCAACTTAGCATAACAATTCTGCATTTTGTGAGGAAAGCACCAAATTTGGCACACTAGTAGACTATCATATTATGAAAAGATCTGGATATTGGGCCATCTCAGATTCAGAGATTTGATTTTTGCAAGATTTCGATTCGATTGGGATCGAAGAGAACACCTTCTTCGTCTTCTGTACAGTGAAGTTGCCAGCCCTGAATTCTCTGGCTACATCTGGGTGCTTCATTGGGAGTGCAACCGTGTCCCTCAGGTGAACAGGGACCCACCTGGCATAGTGTGTGTGGTCTAAGGCATGGAACCATGGGACCAGTTCCGTCAGGGCATCAAGGTACATCGTGAATGAAGCCCGCCGCAGAGAACGCACGTAGACCAGTACCAACATCTCTAGTTCCAGCACAGTTGCCCAGTACTGAAAGTTGGGAATGTCTTCTCCTCTCTGGTGACACCAGTCTTCGAACTCAGGCAGGTCTTCTGCATCATCAGCATATGTCATACAGTGGCGTTCATACGCACGGTGTTGCAGGATGTGCAGTGCCGCTGCAGTGATTTGATAAGCTCTTCTTGTGCGGGTGACGTGGGCAGCTCGCAGGAAGGAGTCGGCCATCCCTGGCATTGCAATCTCAGCTTTAAAATCTGCAAAATCTGCAAATCTTGCAAAAATCAAATCTCTGAATCTGAGATGGCCCAACATCCAGATCTTTTCATAATATGATAGTCTACTAGTGTGCCAAATTTGGTGCTTTCCTCACAAAATGCACAATTGTTATGCTATATTTAGCTTAGCTGCCAGACTACCACCACAATTGCCTAATCAAATCTGTCCCCTTGGAGAAAACTAGAATGTCTTCGTTTTTGAGCAAGATGTCAGCACAATTGCAAATGTAGTGCAAATTAATGGGAATAACAGAATTTGGTAACACGTGGTTCCATAATAACACTTCCATTGATGCTTTTACATTGTCATATAACATAATATAAAAAATAAGCATCAGTAATATCATACTACAAAATATATTTTTTTAAATGAGAAAACACTGGTACAAAATATGAATAAACAGAAGCCGAAACTTGCAGCTGTGATTTCAGAAGATAAACAATAGGTAGAAGCAACTAAGTTCTGATGCGGATTGTGTTAATTCTGAGGTCATGTCGGAATGCAAGTATTATAAATTAGCATAATTTACACATTTTATTATGTTATTGAAGGAGATTCACTTCCAATGAAAGAATAAAAGGCCATTGAGGTTTAATGTGCACTGTCCTGATTACAAGATCAACATAGCGATCAAAATGAATATTCCATTTTACACTCTCAATCATATCGAACAAATTGTTTAAAATTTGAAGGAAATTCATTGCTGATTCAAATTGAACAAGAAAAAGAGACATCAGAGATTGCAAATCCTCGCCAGGATGTATTTTGGGTGGTTTTTAAGGCTTTTGTGTTAAAACAAATAAGGCGGCCGAACCGCGTGATCGATGACGTCACATTATTTTTTTTCTCCACTAATTTATTCCTAGATTATGCTCAAGAAATTTCATCTTGATCGGAAATGTACTTGCGCACATGACGTTTTGTACTTGTCAAATTATGACGTCATAATGGAGGCACCTATGACATCATCATTCACAGATGTTATTCCACGTGGAGAGTTCTTTACAATGAGCCATGTCTCAATTTTTTCTATTCAGCGCTTTCGGAGATATAGAGGTGCAAAGTTTTTCGGTTTTTCCAAGATGGCGGCCGAACCACGGATCACGAACTAACCACGAACCATTATGACGTCATAATTATCATTAAAAAATTCTGCAGGTGGTGTTGCACCTATGGTGAAAATTACCTGTCAATCGGACCAACGGTTGCAGAGAAAATCATATTTATTCTGTGCGGACAAACAGCCAAATGGACTCAAATGCAATACCATCTCCTCAGGGGTGGGTAATAATAATAAGAGAGTGATGCTTGACTAGCACACTTTTTGGGTCACCTGGATTCTTTAACTACACCAGCAAAATGGAAAAAACTGATTTGCATGGGATGGAAATATTTTTCTGATAAATGTGAAAATGTTATTACCTTTACTTTTTAGTATATATATATAGCTCATTCAAACTAGCCTCTCACTCACGAACGAACTCACTCATTGACTGGTATTAATGTTGGTTACTTTCTGGATGATGTAGAAAGCTGTAATTTCAAAGCCAATGCACTGGGGAAAAAAATCACAGAACCGTCTGAAAGATTCTTTGCATGAAAATGTATGTAAAAACTGTAAACACGTATGGGAAAAAACCTCAATCATTATCTAGCATTTAAAAATTGTAATTTCTATAACTGCAAACTGTGACCCTAACCCTAACCCTAACCCTAACCCTAGCCCTAGCAACAGCTATGCATGGGTGGGGAGCCGAAAGCAAACAAACAATGCGGAAACAGAGAATGCTAAACCATGAACCAATAAATTCCACATTCCTGTGCCACCTGTAGTCGAACTTCAAGCATGGACAGCAGGTTCGTGAAGGACTTGCACGAAAAACACACCCCGTCTGAATGGTTATATCCCAAGTCAATGGCGAATCTACATATGACAATCCGCAAATGTCACGGTTAGAAAGTAGAAACCCACACGTCATTTCCTCATTCATTTGAACTTAATATCGCTATTTTCATTCCAAACGGCATAACTCCAATCATAAATTAAATAGCATTCATATAAAAAAATTAACTTTTACCAACACTCGTGACATAAACAAATATTTAAATCCGAGCTGACGTTACATCTGGATATGGAGCAGTTCCGTACAATTGGAAATTCAAAATCATAATTGTATTCACTCAATTCAAAACAGCATAACTCCAATCACAGATTAAATAGCATTAATTTAAAAAAAAAACTTTATCAACACCCGTGACATAAACAAATATTTAAATCGGTGCTGATGTTACATCTGGATATGGAGCAGTTCCGTACAGTTGGAAATTCAAAATCGTAATTTTATTGTTACTTTTGTGGGGGTAGGGGACGAATTTCCATAATGGAGATAGGAATGTATAGATTAGTATGGACCGTGTGATGGGTAGAAAGCCCATTTCAATGTACATAAGAAGGGTAAACGTTGAGCTTAAGAGTGTTGCATGTCACCAAATGGAGGATGGTTTGTGTTATTTAAATAGGGCTTAAGGATAATTCCCAGTATGTAACTGCATCCTGTGATTTTTCCTATGGTTTTATTTCATCTAAAAAGGGCCGCCATTACAACAACAATTATAACAACAACCATAATCGCCAAAAGCACCTGGGCATTACAACCGGCAAGTCAACCCTGCCCAGCCGAACATTCCCGAAGGACAGCCAGGCTCCGCCTTGAAGGACCGTAACTGGCAGGCCACACGCCGAATTTCGTCACTGGCCGTCAAACAGGCCGTGAGGCCCCACCCCGAAGGGGATGATTAGTTGAGAGCATAAGGAATGATGTAATGGGGCGCGGGATTGGTTGGGGAGTAGGGAAATAGGAGGGCGCCTCTCGCGCCTCTCTCTTCTCTTCTCTTCTCTTCTCTCTCTCTCTTTCAGGGCTGTTGGAAAAAGACTGAGCAAGAGCAGTTCAGGGCAGTCAGCATTGTGAGGAAGAGAATCGGCATCGGTAGTAGACTGGGTCTGCGTTGTGCTTCCCCGGGATGGCAGAGGGACTTGCAGGAGGACTAACCGCGAGGAGTACCTCACGTTGGGACGTCGAGGAGCACGAGTCTGTGCCCCTTTGTGCGCTTCCCGTGTGGTGGTTTAGAGGCGATGAACACGAGGCCTCTCGTTGAGACCAGAGCTAAAAGCCAGCCGGCAGAAGCATCATTTATTTTTACTTTCGTTTTTCCCTTGTTTGTATACGAGTCTGAGGGGAGGTACCTCAGTTAGGAACATTAGTTTTACCATAACGGTTATTTCATTCTTTGCATTACTTTTAATAAATCTATTTGTGTTGCATATTCAACGGTGTCGTGTTTCTGTGTTCTGTGGGTTTCGGATAAAACCCGGTGTGCTTCTCGTTCAGGTAAGGCTTCGGTTTCTTCCTGCGTGCACCAAAAATAATCCCGCCAAGTTTCGAACTGCTGCCTCGGAGTTGACTTTTCGGCTATCTGTTTGAGGCAGGTGTCCATTATCCACGGACACGACAGTATTCACTCAATTTCAAAGAGCATCATTCCAATCATAAATTGATACTATAACAAAAAACTGTGATAAATGACGATTGTATCAAACTAGCTCATTATACTCGGTATCGAGTGTATTTCAAAATCATAATTTTATTGAGGAATTTATGAAACCTCCTACCTACCTTAAAACATCTGCTGGGACCCCAAAACGTTCCACAGAAGGTTTGGCGGGGCTAGCCCCAAGACTGAGGGAGTAGTTTGGGGATGCGTGGACAGAGAGGTAGACAGACAGACAGACACACATTTTATTTATATATATATATACGTATATATATATATATATTGTTACGGACGCGGCTTAGATGTTATTTACCGAGCGGTGGTATTGCCGCGACCTAACAGTTGCCCCGATTCTTCCCCAACTCACCCGATTCCACCCGACGTTGACCAAATCGCGCTATGCTAAATCAATGAAGGAAAAGACACACGGCTGGGATTCAAATGACACGACACCAGGGATACGGTTCTCAAGACGTCGGTCGGTCGGTTCTACAGAGTGTTGTTTACAGACAATGGGACTAGGGAATGGGGGATTGGGGATAGTTGGGGAGTATTGGGGAAATAGGGGAATATTTACAAGCGGATATGGAGGCCAAATTCCATATTCGCAACATTGCACCCTTCTCTACCCTCGGGGCGTCCCGACCCGATAAATTTTTACCTATTTTAGTGTGGCACTCAGATGTAGTTCCCTCTACTATTAACTCTACCCTGAGTGCGACAGTTTTACAGATATTCACAAATGAGTAAATATGTCCCCCTGCGACGTTGCACCCTTCTCCTCACAGAAACACACCCACAGGATAACCGAATCCGGAAAGAATTCGCAAACTAAACATACAGCCGGTAGGGAGCATTATTTACACGACTACGCTGCTATTTACACTACGATCCAGGACCTGTTTTTGGAGGGACACCTGCAGATGTTATGCATAGAGAGCGCACGCATGCCAGCATCGATACACCAACCCACGAGTGCTCTGTGGCCTATGTCCTTTAATAATGTGCAGAGCACCCCTTCCAAGCATCAAAAGCACCACCCCATCACACAGTCAGCACCATCCGGTGCACCAATAAAGTGTCTATAAATCACCGGTGGTGTCGCAGCCGGCCGATGTTCTGCCGCTGGTCTTGCCTTCGTGTGGTGCACTTGGCCTTCTTACTTCTTTCAAAAATAAAGAAAGGCGCCAACCGCGTCCATTTCTTTATTGTGGCCGTCAGGGGCCAACTAAGAGTGGTTCACCTGTTTGGCATAGGTGCCACGTTGACCCATAGGTCCATCCACGGGTGGTGCTTGGCCGCAAAAGAGCTGCGGTCCATGGTGGGTGGCCACAAACATTGCGGTCCATATGGTGTATCGATCCAGGCAGCAAACAGCGACAGTGCAGGCCCACAACTGCGAAGCCAGCACCTCTCTCTCCTCTCTCTCTACCCCAAAGCCAGATCCTCGGAGGTGGGAGACAAAAGAAGCAGACAAGTGAGTAAGGTGGTAAGGGCGCAAAAGTGCACGCAATACAAGGTGATGCACACTGGGGGCACATGGGAACCAGGTGAGACAGGTACGTTCCTACCGTACGCTCCCCCCCCCCCCCCCCACCAGGTAACCTACATGGCCCCTCCCTTACCCCTTACTGTATCCACAAAACACAACACTACCCATAAACATCTACTTTACAAATCAACAAACATCCCTACTGTCTTCCCCGTTCCTCCCATAAACCAAATTCGTCTTCTCTCCCTCCTAACCAATCAAATTTGCCATTTTCAACTCTCATCAAAATTTGCCATCTCCAACTCAACATCATAATTTGCTATCACCAATTCATCATCAGTCCCTCCTAGGGAGGGAGAGATGGAATCACCCCAATGTCTCATCCACGTCGTGATGCGTCTCACAAATCCACAGCAATCTCATTTCCTGCAACAAAACAAAGAAAACACAGGTGTGGAGTCATCATCATCACCACAGGTAAGTGGCTGCGTATGGTGCGACAGGTTCATCAATCCTAACTATTTCCTAAATGACTTTAACAACTTTACACTACCCGGGGTCTTTCTCCGGCCAAACCATTGGCCCTCTTACACTATGGGTTCTAAAAACCAATTCCCATTGGCCAAACTGTGGTGCTTTTCAATTTGGGGTCTCACTCCCCCGATTCATCTCCCGGTGCCCTCGCACAATTTCTGGGCTGTGGCGTGTACCTCTCCCAGCGGGTCTACCCACCTGCACACCTCCACCACTGCAGTTGCCTCCGAGCTTACCTGCTCCTTACCCTAACCTAACTACCTGGGGAAGGCCCTCTGGCGCTCTCCCCACTCGGTGCCCTCTCTGGCACTGGGCTACCCGGGTCCGTCCTCCGGATCCTCGGGCCCCATCCACAACTCTACCGGCTCCCAGAGCCCACCTGCGGCCTCACCTGGCCGACATCCTCACAGTGGTGGAGTGCCCAACCAACTACACACACTAACAGGCTACACGCCCAGCCATTTCCACGACACTAATGCACCCATTCACAACACCATTCTGCAACCGCACCACAAATGCCAATTTCCAACCACAATTTACCTATACCCTCTACCTAACACTTACACTACCCGCCCCGGGTACTCGTGAAAGGGGTCCACTCTTCCCCCATCCACACCTTCGCACCATGCACACCACTCCGTACCACTTACTCCAACTCTCTCCCCACACCTGTACCTGCACACCTGTGCTCTCACACCTGGTGCCACCTGCACCCTTCTCTCCCCAAGCGCATTTGCGCTGATCCACACACTCACTACTCATACACTGCTCCACACACCTGTCCAGTTGCACACCTGTGCAATCACACCTGTTCCATCCTCACACACACACGGCATCATCTCAGCTAACTACTCCCTTCTGAAACTTGCGCTTCCCAGTCGTCCCTTTAAACTATTGCGCTCCCTCGTCATTATCAGCCACACTAATCTACCTGCGTCCCCACTACAGGTATCAGTCACTAACTAAACTTAACGTTACCTAATGTCAATCTCTTCTGGATCCCTACAATATAACCTAACGCACCCGGGCTAGTTTTCACTGCCATACACCCCATAATCTAGTGCTCCTTTGCCCCCACACATGGGAAGGGTGGCAGGGATGCCATCCCACCACATCGGGGGTCTCTCACTATCAATTTTGCACATCAAATTTCCACGAATCAAAAATTTGCCAATCACTACCCATCATCTGCCAATCACTACTGCCAATCCCTTGCCAATCATCAAATTTTGTTTTTCTCTAATTTTGGGGCCAAAACACTAACCTCATCACCCAGTCTACTCACTAATGCCTCTCGGTGCGCCAATCCCTGTCCAAAGCCAGGCTTCGTAAAGCCAAGCCATGAATGCGGGTTGTTCTGTGCCAGCGGCTGGATGCGTCCGGCACTCGGTGCAGGGACGGGGGCTTACCCGGGCCGAGATCCCACGCACCACCTCGGCGTGGAGCCATCCAATGTCCCGATCTCGACCTGCCGGCACGTCTCCACAAAACGTGGTCGCCATGACGACCCTTCCTATCCAGCTGCCCGCTCCACCTAGTGGAGCCTGGACGCGGCCGTTCAAAGCGAGGCCCGGCACGCACCGAGGGCCCGCTTCGGCTAAAAGTCGACCTAACCTCTAACCTGGTTACCGTCGATGCTTCACCTGGATTCTTACATGCATATGCTACCCCTTGCTTGCTCATACCTTTCCTTACACACCCAGGTACCCTCATTCCACTCACAGCCTTGGTCACACACCTGACCACCGAACACTTTGGCACACATTCGTTGGTCGCACACCTCACCAACACACCTCTTCGCGCCCCCTCCTCTGTCACCTCCTCTGTGACAATCACAGGTGTGCCCTCATTCGCACACCCAACCACGTGCCTCACCACCAACTCCAGCGTGCATTCCCACTCACGCTCTACCATTCCAGGTGTGCATCCTCCCATCCCAGGTGTACATCCTCGCTCACCTGTCACAACCAACTCACTCTCCTTGTCACTCTCACTACTCTCACCTCCATTCTTGACAGCGCACTCACCCTTACTCTTGACAGCGCACTCTTTCCTCATGCACCTGTCCGTCACACACCTTTCTCGCGCACACTCTCCCGTTACACCCTCTGTAACACTCACCACAGGTGTGCATTCTTCCTTGCCTTTGACAGCGCACTCTTTCCCCATGCACCTGTCCGTCACACACCTTTCTCGCGCACACTCTCCCGTCACACCCTCTGTAACACTCACCACACCGCGCTTCCATGTGCCCCCACGCACACGCGCTACGACCGACTCATTCTCGCCAGCACCCTCACTCCTTGGCACGCACTTTTTCCTCACACACCCCAGAGTCGGACTTTCTCGCACACCTCCTTTTTCGCACACCAGACCTGTCGCACACTTCACCAACGGCCTCTCACGAACACCCGGGTCTATCTCGACCCCCAAGCTTCTTAAATCCCCTGGCGCATCATACGCACGACCATATTGGTCACCACTTACACCGGGTCCTCTTCCTCTTCGCTTCTCCTCCATCACCTGCGAATCCCTCATCCGGTTAATGAGCACATCATGACGATCCAAACACAGACTTTGGACCAATTCTTTTATCTCCTCTTTTATCTCTTTGTTATCCCCTCTCCGTCGCTTCTTAATTTCGCTCATCCCTTCTTCCACTTCTTCTAGTTTCTGCTTCACCTCTTTTATTCCCCGGTACGTCTCCTCAAGCTCGTCCTCCAAGGCTACCTTGACCGTTTCCATGTGCGTCCTCACCTGCCGGTCCTTCGTCTCCATTACCTCTACCACCTCGTCCAACCTCGCTGTCAGTCCCTCACGTACCATCTGACATTCCCTCTTTGTCGCTATTAAGTCGTTTTTTATGTCGTTTTGTGTCGCTTTTAAACCTCCTAATACCGCAGTGTTCCTCTTTACCTGGTCTGTTAGTTCTTTTTGTCCCTCTGTTAGCTGCTCCACCTCCTGCGTCAGGTCCTCTATGCCCCCTTGTAACTTTACAGTCCCCTTTCTCACCTCCTTCTCCATGTGCTCCTTACAGTGCCTCACCTCCTCGCGCACTCCTCCGACCTCCTCACTCACTCCTCCTCTGATCTCCTCTCCCATCACTTGCATCTCCTGCCCAGATGCCACCCTCATCTGCTCCATTTCCTCCCTGTGAGCATCCAGTTTGGTTTCTACCCCCATTCTGACCCCCTCTATCTGCTGCCCCATTTGGTTAACTTCCCTTTCCGCTTGGTCCCTCATGTCCCTCAATTTGCCTTCCATCCTGTTTTCTAACCCCTCTAACCCATTTTTCACTCCCTCTATCTGATTCTCCTGGGCAGCCATTCTATTTTCTACCCCCTCTAACCCCTTTTGCATCCCTTCCATTTGATTCTCTTGAGCGGCCATTCTGTTTTCTACCCCCATTAACCCATTTCTCACCTCTTTTATCCCGTTGTCTAACCCCTCAAAATTATTGTCTAACTTCTCACTGGTACCCCTCGCTTCGTCTCTCATTACCCCCATTTGGCCCTCCAATCGCTCACCCATTTGTTCCATAAGGGCCCTCATTTGCAGGAGGAAAAGGTTCGAATCCACCAGGGGCACTGCCACGGTCGCGGGCGTGGACGCCGTGGCCACCTCGTGCGTGACAACGCTATTTTGCGACCCTGCCGCCCTCACTGCTTCGCTCTCCTCGCGTCCCTCAATTTGGTCCTGGACCGACCCTGCCTCACTCTCCCCTACCGGACCCCAGCTGTCTTGGTCTGCCATAGCGCAACTTTCAAAATTCGGGTTTTTATTTCCGTATAACAAAATCAAATTTCGCCGTTATAATTTCGCGTGGGAAACGCGCTCCGAATCGATTCTACTACAAATTTGGGCCTAATAAATTTAGTCCCGGGTTCGAATTCCACTCCTCGACACCAATTGTTACAGACGCGGCTTAGATGTTATTTACCGAGCGGTGGTATTGCCGCGACCTAACAGTTGCCCCGATTCTTCCCCAACTCACCCGATTCCACCCGACGTTGACCAAATCGCGCTATGCTAAATCAATGAAGGAAAAGACACACGGCTGGGATTCAAATGACACGACACCAGGGATACGGTTCTCAAGACCTCCGGAGGAGATTATATTAGGGCGGAAGGTCAGATTACAGGGACGAGAGGTACAGCATAGAAAGACAAGCACTTAGACACACTCTTATATTAACCCCAACAGACGACAGATAAACAGGACAAAAACTGACTCACACGGGGATTGATGGCAAGGAAATCGGGTATTCGATGGCCAGCACAAGGTGCACCTTGTGCTCAGGGACAGGATAGCGCGGCCCAAAAGATGCAGGAGGTCTCTCAGCGCTCGGAGGTGGCTCTCTTGTCTCCTCAAGCTCGGGGCGCATCTGACGTCACGTCCGGTACGTGGCCGCGTATATCCGGCGGGGAGTGACACGCCTTCGGCTCGTTAGCTCCGCCCCAGCTGGAATCGGCACGTTGCTTCTCATTGGGTGCGTGCGGGGGGGTTACCGGCTCCACCCTTGACGAGGGGCTGACAGGGAGCCCCTTCGTGGTAACCCCGTGGAGCGCATGGTCATGGCGGCTAACCGAGCCGGTGTCAGGACGCACACTCCCCCCGCGCGCCGTTGTTGTAGTTGTTGTTGTAGCTGTAGTTGTTGTTGTTGCTGTAGTTGTTGTTGTTGTTGTTGTTTGGGGAAGAAGATGGGAGGAGGTAAGGGAAGGTCCTAAACTCACTACTGGTGCCATATAATCACATTCTGGTGCAACGAAGAGTCGGAATTAATGGAAACGAGTCCTTAACTGACATAGACTAAGAATAACTAGCAAGATGTCCGAAAGTTGTCTACGTGAGATGCGGTGGACCTGGGCACGACATTTAATGGAGGAAAAAGGGGAAGGTCGGTTCTACAGAGTGTTGTTTACAGACAATGGGACTAGGGAATGGGGGATTGGGGATAGTTGGGGAGTATTGGGGAAATAGGGGAATATTTACAAGCGGATATGGAGGCCAAATTCCATATTCGCAACAATATATATATTGCCGAGGGCGTGTCACTCCCCGCTGGATATACGCAGCCACTTACCGGAGGTGACGTCAGATGCGCCCCCAGCTTGAGGAGAAACAGACGCCACCTCCAGCGCGACGATACCTCCCTGCATCTTTTGGACCGCGCTATCCTGTCCCTGAGCCAAGGTGCACCTTGTGCTGTCCATCGACTACCTGCCCTTCCTTGCCATCATTCCCTGTGTGAGTCAGTCTTGTCCTGTTTATCTGTGGTCTGTCGGGGCTACTATAAGACCGTGATTAAGTGCCCACCTTCCTATGCTGTACCTCTTGTCCTTGTAATCTAAACGTTCCGCATACAAATATTATAACCTCCTCCGGAGGTCTTGAGAACTGTACCCCTGGTGTCGTGTCATCTAACCCAGCCGTTGTGTCCTTTCCTTAATTGATTTAGCATAGCGCGATTTGGCCAACGTTCGAGTGGAATCGGGTAAACTGTGCAGACGCAGTCATACCAAACCGCTCGGTAAACTAACATCCAAAACCGCGTCTGTAACATTTGGTGTCGAGGAGTTGGATTCGGACCTGGGACTAAATTTGTTAGGCCCAAATTTTGGAACACCAATTGTACTATTAGAGTAACATTTGGTGTCGGGAAGTGGGATTCGATCCGGAGCGCGTTTCACGCGCTCAAAATTATAACAGCGAAATTTAATTGTGTTTTACAAAAAAAAAAAAACCCGAATTTTGAAAGTCGCGCTATGGCAGACCAAGACGGCTGGGTTCCGGTAGAAGAGAGTGAGGCAGGGTCGATCCAGGACCAAAATGAGGGACAAGAGGAGAGCGAAGCAGTGAGGGTAGCAGATTCGCAAAATAGCGTCGTCGCGCACGAGGTTGCGGGCGCGCAAAATGGCGCCTCGAACATAGCCACGACGACCGCGCCCGCGACCGTAGTAGCGCCACCAGTGGATTTGAACCTTTTTCTTATGCAAATGAAGGCCCTTATGGACAAGAATAATGAGGAAATGGAAAACAGAATGATGGGGGCCCTTATGGGCCAAATGGGGGTAATGGGAAACCAAATGGGGGTAATGAGGGACGAAGCGAGGGGTACCGGTGAGGGATTAGACAAGAAATTAGAGGGGTTAGACAATGGGATAGAAGGGGTGAAACATGGGTTAATGGGGGTAGAAAATAGAATGGCTGCCCAGGAGAATCAGATAGAGGGAGTGAAAAATGGGTTAGAGGGGTTAGAAAACAGGATGGAAGGCAAATTGAGGGACATGAGGGACCAAGCAGAAAGGGAAGTTAAACAAATGGGGCAGCAGATAGAGGGGGTCAGAATGGGGGTAGAAACCAAACTGGATGCTCACAGGGAGGAAATGGAGCAGATGAGGGTGGCATCTGGGCAGGAGATGCAAGTGATGGGAGAGGAGATCAGAAGAGGGGTGAGTGAGGAGGTCGGAGGAGTGCGCGAGGAGGTGAGGCACTGTAAGGAGCACATGGAGAAGGAGGTGAGAAAGGGGACTGTAAAATTGCAAGGGGGTATAGAGGAGTTGACGCTGGGAGTAGAACAACTGACAGTGGGACAAAAGGAGTTGGGGGACCAGGTAAAGAAGAACACAGCGGTAATAGAGGGGTTAAAATCGACACAGAAGGAGATGAAAAAGGACGTAGGGGTAATTAAAAAAGAGTGTCAGACGGTCCATGAGGACTTGACGAGGAAAATGAACAAGGTGGTAGAGGTGATGGAGGTTAAAGAGCGGGAGGTGCGGGAGCACATAGAAAAAAATAAAGTGGAGTTAGAGGAAGAACTTAAAGGGGCGCACGAGGAGATGAAGGAGGTGAAGCAGAAATTAGAAGAAGTGGAAGAAGGGGTGAGCGAAATTAAGAAGCGACGGAGAGAGGATAAGAAAGAGATAAAGGAGGAGGTAAAAGAATTGGTCCAAAGTCTGTGTTCGGATCGTGATGATGTGCTCATTAACCGGATGAGGGATTCGCAGGTGATGGAGGAGAAGCGAAGAGGAAGAGGACCCGGTGTAAGTGGTGACCAATATGGTCGTGCGTATGATGCGCCAGGTGATTTAAGAAGCTTGGGGGTCGAGATGGACCCGCGTGTTCGTGAGAGGCCGTTGGTGAAGTGTGCGACAGGTCTGGTGTGCGAAAAAGGAGGTGTGTGAGAAAGTCCGACTCTGGGGTGTGTGAGGAAAAAGTGCGTGCCAAGGAGTGAGGGTGCTGGCGAGAGTGAGTCGGTCGTAGCGTGTGTGCGAGGGAGCACATGGAAGCGCGGTGTGGTAAGTGTTACAGAGGGTGTGACGGGAGAGTGTGCGCAGGAGTGTGCGCGAGAAAGGTGTGTGACGGACAGGTGCATGGGGAAAGAGTGCGCTGTCAAAGGCAAGGAAGAATGCACGCCTGTGGTGAGTGTTACAGAGGGTGTGACGGGAGAGTGTGCGCAAGAGTGTGCGCGAGAGAGGTGTGTAACGGACGGGTGCCTGAAGAAAGAGTGCGCTGTCGGGAGTAAGGGTGAGTGCGTTGTCAAGAGTGGTGGTGAGAGTAGTGAGAGTGACAAGGAGCGTGAGTTGGTTGTGACAGGTGAGCGAGGATGCACACCTGGAATGGTAGAGCGTGAGTGGGAATGCACGCTGGAATTGGTAGTGAGGCACGTGGCTGGGTGTGCGAGTGAGGGCACACCTGTGATTGTCACAGAGGAGGTGACCGAGGAGGGGGCGCGAAGAGGTGTGTTGGTGAGGTGTGTGAGCGACGAATGTGTGCCAAGGTGTTCGGTGGTCAGGTGTGTGACCAAGGCTGGGAGTGGAATGAGTGTACCTGGGTGTGTAAGGAAAGGTACGAGGAGCATGGGAACAGCTGGATGTATGAGCACGAAAGGGGTAGCGTATGCTTGTAAGCATCCAGGTGAGGCATCGACGTTAAACGGAGCAGCGGTTAGGTCGACTTTTAGCCGAAGCGAGCCCTCGGTGCGTGCTGGGCCTCGCTTTGAACGGCCGCGTCCGTGCTCCACTAGGCGGAGCGGGCAGCTGGATAGGAAGGGTCGTCATGGCGACCACTTTTGTTGAGGCATACCGGCAGGTCGAGATCGGGACATTGGATGGCTCCACGCCGAGGTGGTGCGTGGGATCTCGGCCCGGGTAAGCCCCCGTCCCTGCCCCAAATGCGGGACGTATCCAGCCGCTGGCACAGAACAACCCGCATTCATTGCTCGGCTTTACGAAGCCGGGCTTTGGACAGGAATTGGCGCACCGAGAGGCATTAGTAAGTAGACTGTGTGATGAGGTTAGTGTTTTGGACCCAAAATTAGAAAAAAACAAAATTTGATGATTGGCAAAGGATTGGCAGTAAAGATTGGCAGATGATGGGTAGTGAGTGGCAAATTTTTGATTTGCTGAAATTTGATGTGCAAAATTGGTAGTGAGCGATGGGCCCGGTGGGTAAGGGTGGCATCCCTGCCAACCTTCCCATGGTGGGGCAAATGCGCAATAGATTATGGGGTGTATGGCAGTGAAAACTAGCCCGGGTGGGTTAGGATATTGATAGGGCCCTAGAAGATGACAGTAGGTAACGTTAAGATTAGTTAGTGACTGATACCTGTAGTGGGGACGCAGGTAGATTAGTGTGGATGATAATGACGAGGGAGCGCAATAGTTTAAAGGGACGACTGGGAAGCGCAAGTTTCAGAGGGGAGTAGTTAGATGAGATGATGCTGTGTGAGAATTGAACAGGTGTGATTGCACAGGTGTGCAACTGGACAGGTGTGTGGAGCAGTGTGTGAGTAGTGAGTGTTGTGGATCAGCGCGAATGCGCTTGGGGAGAGAAGGGTGCAGGCGGCACCAAGAGTGAGAGCACAGGTGTGCAAGTACAGGTGTGTGGAGAGAGTTGGAGTAAGTGGTACGGGGTGGTGTGCATGGTGCGAAGGTGTGAATGGGGGAAGAGTGGACCCCCATCACGGATACCCGGGGCGGGTAGTGTAAGTGTTAGGTAGAGGGTATAGGTAAATTGTGGTTGGATATTGGCATTTGTGGTGCGGTTGCAGAATGATATTGCGGATGGGTGCATTAGTGTTGTGGAAATGGCTGGGCGTTTAGCCTGTTAGTGTGTGTAGTTGGTTGGGCACTCCACCACTGTGAGGATGTCGGCCAGGTGAGGCCGCAGGTGGGCTCTGGGAGCCGTTAGTGTCAGTGGGGCCCGAGGATCCGGAGGACGGACCCGGGTAGCCCAGTGCCAGAGAGGGCACTGAGTGGGGAGAGCGCCAGAGGGCCTTCCCCAGGTAGTTAGGTTAGGGTAAGGAGCAGGTAAGCTCGGAGGCAACTGCAGTGGTGGAGGTGGGCAGGTGGGTAGACCTGCGGGGAGAGCTACACGTCGCGGCCCAGAAATTGTGCGAGGGCACCGGGAGATGAATCGGGGGAGTGAGACCCCAAATTGAAAAGCACCACAGTTTGGTCAATGGGAATTGGTTTTTAGAACCCATAGTGTAAGAGGGCCAATGGTTTGGCAGGAGAAAGACCCCGGGTAATGTAAAGTTGTTAAAGTCATTTAGGAAATAGTTAGGATTGATGAACCTGTCGCACCATACGCAGCCACTTACCTGAGGTGATGATGATGACTCCACACCTGTGTTTTCTTTGTTCTGTTGCAGGAAATGAGAATTGCTGTTGGATTTGTGAGACGCATCACGACGTGGATGAGACATTGGGGTGATTCCATCTCTCCCTCCTTAGGAGGGACTGATGATGAATTGGTGATGGCAAATTATGATGTTGAGTTGGAGATGGCAAATTTTGATGAGAGTTGAAAATGGCAAATTTGATTGGTTAGGAGGGAGAGAAGACGAATTTGGTTTATGGGAGGAACGGGGAAGACAGTAGGGACGTTTGTTGATTTGCAAAGTAGATGTTTATGGGTAGTGTTGTGTTGTGTGGATACAGTAAGGGGTAAGGGAGGGGCAATGTAGGTTACCTGGTGGGGGGGTGGGGGCGTACGGTAGGAACGTACCTGTCTCACCTGGTTCCCATGTGCCCCCAGTGTGCATTACCTTACATTGCGTGCACTTTTGCGCCCTTACCACCTTACTCACGTGTCTCCTTCTTTTGTCTCCCACCTCCGAGGATCTGGCTTTGGGGCAGAGAGAGAGGAGAGAGAGGTGCTGGCTCCGCAGTTGTGGGCCTGCACTTTCGCTGCTTGCTGCCGGGATCGATACACCATATGGACCGCAATTTTTGTGGCCACCCACAATGGACCGCAGTTCTTTTGCGGGCAAGCACCACCCGTGATGGACCTATGGGTCAACGTGGCACCTATGCCACACAGGTGAACCACTTTTAGTTGGCCCCCTGACGGCCACAATTCAGAAATGGACGCGGTTGGCGCCTTTCTTTATTTTTGAAGGAAGCCAGAACACCAAGTGGGCTCCAAGGCAAGACCAGCGGCAGAACATCGGCCGGCTGCGACACCACCGGTGATTTATGAACATTTTATTGATGCACCGGATGGTGCTGACTGTGTGATGGGGTGGTGCTTTTGGTGCTTGGATGGGGCGCTCTGCACATTATTAAAGGCCGTAAGGCCACAGAGCACTCGTGGGTTGGTGTATCGATGCTGGCATGCGTGCTCTCTCTATGCATAACATCTGCATGTGTTCCTCCAAAAACAGGTCCTGGATCGTAGTGTAAATATCAGTGTAGTCTGGTGTAAATAATGCTCCCTACCGGCTGTATGTGTAGTTTGAGAATTCTTTCCGCGATTCGGTTATCCTGTGGGTGTGTTTCTGTGAGGAGAAGGGTGCAACGTCGCAGGGGGACATATTTACTCATTTGTGAATATCTGTAAAACTGTCGCACTCAGGGTAGAGTTAATAGTAGAGGGAACTACATCTGAGTGCCACACTAAAGTAGGTAAAAATTTATCGGGTCGGGACGCCCCGAGGTAGAGAAGGGTGCAATGTTGCGGATATGGGATTTGGCCTCCATCCATATCCGCTTGTAAATATACCCCCTATTTCCCCAATACTCCCCAACTATCCCCAATCCCCCATACCCTAGTCCCATTGTCTGTAAACAACACTCTGTAGAACCGACCTTCCCCTTTTTCCCCCATTAAATGTCGTGCCCAGGTTCACCGCATCTCACGTAGACAACTATAGGACATCTTGCTAGTTATTCTTAGTCTATGTCAGTTAAGGACTCGTTTCCATTAATTTTGACTCTTCGTTGCACCAGAATGTGATTGTATGGCACCAGTAGTGAGTTTAGGACCTCCCCATACCTCCTCCCATCTTCCTCATGAAACTACAACAACAACAACAACTACAACAACAGCGTGCGGGGAGTGTGCGTCCTCACTCCGGCTTGGTTAGCCGCCATTGCCCATGTGCTCTGATGGGGTTACCACGAAGGGGCTGACTGTCAGCTCCTCGTCAAGGGCGGAGCCCGGTAACCCCCCCCCCCCCCCCCGCACCCAATAAGAAGCGGTGGGCCGATTCCATCTGGGGCGGAGCTAATGAGCCGAGGGCGTGTCACTCCCCGCTGGATATACGCAGCCACTTACCGGAGGTGACGTCAGATGCGCCCCCAGCTTGAGGAGAAACAGACGCCACCTCCAGCGCGACGATACCTCCCTGCATCTTTTGGACCGCGCTATCCTGTCCCTGAGCCAAGGTGCACCTTGTGCTGTCCATCGACTACCTGCCCTTCCTTGCCATCAATCCCTGTGTGAGTCAGTCTTTTCCTGTTTATCTGTGGTCTGTCAGGGCTACTATAAGACCGTGATTAAGTGCCCACCTTCCTATGCTGTACCTCTTGTCCTTGTAATCTAAACGTTCCGCATACAAATATTATAACCTCCTCCGGAGGTCTTGAGAACTGTACCCCTGGTGTCGTGTCATCTAACCCAGCCGTTGTGTCCTTTCCTTAATTGATTTAGCATAGCGCGATTTGGCCAACGTTCGAGTGGAATCGGGTAAACTGTGCAGACGCGGTCATACCAAACCGCTCGGTAAACTAACATCCAAAACCGCGTCTGTAACAATATATATATATATATATATATATATATATATATATACAGACTTGGCATTTAATATGGATTATTTTTTTTGTGGGGGTGAACTTACTTTTCAAGATGTCTTAGAACCAAAAGTTCATTGGAATTATGTTGAAATTATTCTAGATTTTGTTAATGTGACCTTTAAAAGAAACAAAAACCACATTTGACATTTCGAAGCAAATAAATTGATCCTTGAAAGTGATGTAAACTGATATCGAACTCAATTCATGGACAGCACTGTGTTAAACTTCTGTGCGTTTTCCAGAAGTATCTCTTTATTTTGTACATTAGCCAAAAATGTTTTTTAACAAAAACAAAAGTTAAATTACGACTGGGATTACGGACAGCACAATTACAGTTCAGTACTTCGTGTAACCCCCACGAGCATTCAGGAGAGCACGCACACGTTGAGGCATGCTGTTCATGAGATTTGCCAAGGTTTGGACAGGAATCGCTTGCCATGCAGTTACAATAGCCTGCTGCAATTCACGCACAGAGGTCGGCTGCTGATCCAAGTTGTCGATTTGACGCGTTAATTCTGCCCACAAGTTCTCTATCGGATTCATATGCGGGGACATGGCAGGCCACTCCATATGCTCTACACCACGGTCAGCAAGAAAGTGTTCGATCATGCGAGCACGATGAGGCCGTGCATTGTCATCTTGGAAGACAACGTTTCCTCGAAAGGCTGCACGAACAAATTGAAGCAATGTTTCTTCCAGAATGGCCCTGTACTTGAACTGGTTCAGGTTTCCATTCAGAACAGCCAGGTCAGTTTTGCCCCCTGCATGAAAAGCAGCCGAAACGGTCACCACACCACCTCCAGCTTGGACTCTTGGCACTATACAATCTTTGTTGTCGGCTTCATGCACTTGTCTGCGCACTCGGACGTGGCCATATTGACGATAGACCAGAAATCTAGACTTGTCACTGAAGATCACGTGATTCCAGTGTCCTGGCTGCCATTGACGGTGCTCTCTGGCCCACTGCAATCGGCGCTGGTGTTGTTGTCTGGTCAGACGTGGCTTTCTCAGGGGACGCCTGGCACGATAGCCTGCTTGAACCAGTCGTTGGTTGACTAGCCTTCTGGATACAGGCACATTTGTCAGTTTCTGCCACTCAGACATAAGCCGATTAGCTGTCTTGGTACGGCCATTGCGGACTAACCTGTGCAGCTGGCGATCATCCCTCCTTGTCGTTCTGTGGGGACGTCCTGACCTCGGTATTGGAGTAGGGACACCCCTCTGAGCATTTCGTTTCAGGATCTTTGACACCTGACCTTGAGTGATGCCATACTGCCGAGCAATAGCACGCTGTTTCATGCCGGAATTTCGTAAAGCCACCACTAAATGACAAACAGCATTGTCGAGTTGACGGACCATCTCCAGGGGAAGCGGCAATAACTTTTGTAGACGTGCAGCAGTTGTTTTCCACTAATACAGCACGCAACAACCCTTATATACCCGATTGTGAAGCCAATCGTCAAATGTACCTGTCTGTACATTTTGTCACGCCACCTGTGATATAATCCTGTTATTGACTTCTTGCTGCGACAGACAATCAGTGACATGGTTCTTTTAACAAAGAAATCACCGAAGCGTAAAAGAAACTCACCAGATTGATATACCGAGTTCAGAAAGTAAACCCAAGTCAAGAAAGAAAAAATATTCCATATTAAATGCCAAGTCTGTATATATAGTATGTAGATAGATATACATATCACCTCGACGTGACACAGCTCTCTCCTCCTCTCTCTGCCCATATATATATACAGTGCATTCAGAAAGTATTCAGACCCCTTCACTTTTTTCACATTTTGCAATGTTGCAGCCTTATGCTGAAATCGTTTAAATTCATTTTTTCCCCTCATCAATCGACACTCAGTACCCCATAATGGCAAAGAGAAAACAGGATTTTAGAAAGTTTTGCAAATGTATTAAAAATAAAAAACTGAAATATCACATTTACATAAGTATTCAGATCCTTTGCTATGACACTTGAAATTTAGCTCAGGTGCCTCTCATTTCTCTTGATCATCTTTTAGATGTTTCTACACCTTGATTGGAGTCCACCTGTGGTGAATTCAATTGATTGGACATGATTTGGAAAGGCACACACCTGTCTATATAAGGTCTCACAGCTGACAAAGCATATCAGAGCAAAAACCAAGCCATGAGTTCGAAGGAACTGCCTGCAGAGCTCAGAGACAGGATTGTGTTGAGGCACAGATCTGGGGAAGCCTACAAAAAAAATTCTGCTGCATTGAAGGTTCCCAAGAGCACAGTGGCCTCCATACTTCTTAAATGGAAGAAGTTTGGAACAACCCGGACTCTTCCTGGAGCTGGCCGCCCGGCCAAACTGAGTGATCGGGGGAGAGGGCCTTGGTAATAGAGGTGACCAAGAACCCGATGGTCACTCTGGCTGAGCTCCAGAGATCCTGTGTGGAGATGGGAGAAACTTCCAGAAGGACAACCATCACTGCAACACTCCACCGATCTGGGCTTTATGGCAGAGTGGCAAGACGGAAGCCTCTCCTCAGTGAAAGACGCATGAAAGCCAACAGAATCTTGTTTCTCACAGTCTGAGAGTCCTTTCGGTGCTTTTTTGCAAACTACAAGCAGGCTTTCATGTGTTCATGTGTTTCATGTTGTTGCGGATCCCGGGTCTGTCGACGTACTAAGGGGGGGGGCGGGGGGGGGGTTATGACTCCGTTTCCCCCTCAGACTCCGAGTCCACAGGCTGCAGGCCGCGACTAAACTTGTGGTCGACGGGTTGCGAAGCAATTCCAATCGCCAGTCTTCCATTCATATGCTGGTTGCTGGTCAATGAATCCCAAATACCTTCCAGACACGAGGCCAGAAAGTCTGGGTATTGAACCCTTGCGTTCCCACACCTTATGGTGTGCCGAGCGTATCGCACAGTGTTGGTCGCGGTGTTATCTTCCGTGATTGATGGGCCTGATTGACTAGTCGAATTCGGTTTCGGACGATGCTCGGCCAATGAAGGAAAAGACGCTACGAACAGGTTTGAAAAGAACACAATGTACAGCCTTTTATTTACAAGGCAAAGAGACAAGAGGCAGTTTTAACAATCCTTATCTAAGCTAATCCCAACAAGCACCTTCACACACACACACAGGGAATGAAGCACACCGGTTATTCTTGTACTGGGAATGCGTGCAGACGATGACTTGGTCTGTCAGTTTCCGTGCACAACTCACGTCCGTTTAGGACGCGCAGCTTGAAGGTCCGCATGAACGACGATCCAGCTCGGATGAATTGCAGCGCAGGAAAGATGAACCAGCACGTCGGACAGCCAGCTTCAAGATTAATGCCGAGAGAGAGATGAACGCCAAGAGAGAGCTCGAATGACGATGGTCACGGACCTTTATCGGGTGGAAGTTCTTCTCATAGGTTCCACGGCCTCCCATTGGCCGAGGTTGGTCACGTGTGGTCAATCAGTTCTGTCTCCCCCTAGGAAGGTTTCATTCCTCCATCCCTCTTTCATTCGGGGAGGTTTTACAACCCATTGGTCGCCTGCCAGTGATGTGTCCACGACCCCTCATTGGTCACTTGCTGGTGACGTGGGCTTCGACCTGATTGGTCGCCTGCTGGTGACATGGGCTTTTCTGTTAGCCACGCCCACCACAGCCACGGTTGATCACGTGGACTGTATTTTTAGCCATGCCTCCCTGCACACGAGCCAACGTCTTTGTTCACCAGCTCGAGGTTTGAAATCCTGCCTAACTCAACGCATATTGGTGTGGAGTACTAAACATTGGGAGGGGAGCTAATCTTTATATTTAATAAGAAATAACTAACTACTGCAGGCTACATGTTGTCGTGCAATTAACTATACGGGGTTTGCCTTTATTGCAAAACCGCAACAATATATATACATATATATATATATATATATATATATGTATGTATGTATATGGACCATGGGCCATAGTCTTAGAGTAAAGAAGAGGAGAGTAGGATGATAGTATATCAGGGATCTTTCATTCAGAAAGTAGTTAATGCACAGAATTGTCGCCCTGGAAAAGTAGTAGTAGCAGGACCAAAATTTTATTTTAAAATGTAATAAGATAAGTACCTGGAAAAGAATGAGGATTGAGGCGTACATTGATATTGGCAGGACAATAGTTGGTAGCTTAGGTGTGGATGGGTAATTTTATCTTTGCATGTATAGTGATTGTGCTTTCAGTGACAGGGTCTCATCAAAAGTGAATGCGCTGTCGACGTTTGTTCATTTCTCACACTACAATTCTATTCATCCACCTTTCCCCCCTCCCCCCAAAAAATATTGGTGATGTCTCAGTGCCTGCCCCACCGTTCCCATCCTCGCTCCTCCCTCCCATTCCCTGCCACAATCCCATCCCTTCCCCCTCCAGTGAAATTAAGGAAATAAAGTTACAAATCGAATTAACATGGTGTTGATAAAGTGCAGGAATGATGGACCAAAGAGCCTCCTCCTGTGTCTTAAGTTCCTTCTCTTCCTTTGTAAGAATATTGAGTGATACTGTATTCTAATAGGAATTGTGAAAATATTTAACTCAATAATTAATAATAGCTTTATTCACATTGATCTCATACTCGAGGCCGTACATAAATCCTGTGTAGGAAAAATACGTGAGTACTTAATCGTGTACTACATTATAGACATTAGTCATTGTCTGTGTATTGTTTAATGTGAATTACAAGGACATTTGTAAGCAATGGATGAATACAAAAAGTTCATGGGATTAGGACTTGGGTTCTCATTGAGCTATCATTATATTGTATCAGAATTTCAGATTTGCATAATAAATGATGTTGTAGCAAAGACAATGAATGTTTAAAACATTTTAAAAAAATCTGCAGGGCAAGTCTTGTGATAGTTGGATTTAATACAGCATATTATTTTGTTATTTCTGAATTTATTATTTCTCTATGTCCTTAGAACTGAACTATTTCTGAACTTTAGTTGTGCTGCCTTTTTGCGCATTTCTGAAATTATACATGAGCTTGTTCAATCATATTCCTCTCTAATAAGTATTACCGTCTTAATTTAACAGCAACCGACGCATTCTCACCAAAGGAAGAATCCTCACCCAAGGGCCGTTCACAGATGAGTACAAGGGGGCTCAATGACCTCCACAAATCAATCATCAATAGCTGGCTTCATCAAACATCAATCATCAATAGCTGTCATTTATTCTCTTGCAGCCATGGTTGCTTTTTGAATTGTGAATCCGATGCTGCTGGTCTTGTACGCAAGAGTTAAATTAGAGCGTGGAGGTGGCGAGTGCTGCCCAGAATCTCAATGCATGTGGTGCCAACATTTCCACAGGGCCAGTTGCTATTCGACCCAGCTTCACCTTGACCCTCTAAAAAAACACATTGGCAAACAACCCATAACACATCGAGATATTACTTCGATGGGGTCCATTGAGGCTGGCTGGCTGGTGACAGTACCAAGGGAAGGATAACCCAAGATGTATGAAATAATATACAATTAATGTGCAATATATGTGATTCACATGTAAACCAAATCAGGACAGAGCCAAGTTATGCGTAAAACAGGACACAATCATGTTGAACTTAGTGGAATGGGAGAGCTGTCCTTTTTTATGAAAGCCAGGGCAGGATTTAAAGGGGGCGCATGGGGGAGGAGTCCCCAACTACCCCCCCCCCCTTCGATAAAAATAACCATAACATTTTAAAATATATATATTTTAAAGACTTTTTTAAGAACTAAATTTGTGGATACTTTTGGTCGAAAGAACAGACTAATAACAACAATGACGCAAGATAATCTTTCATGACTCACATTGTTGAGCATTGAGTATGATTTTCTGCATGATTTGGATTTCAAAGATGTGTCAAATACTTGTAACCATGTTTTTTTTTTAATGTTGGAGGCTCCAGGCATGGACCACCGATCTGGGCTTCAAAAAGCCCTCGGGTGTCTCCTGGGTATGCGGGTGTCTTCTGATACCTCACGGAGATGGATGCATCTGCCTTGCATAACCCCAGGTCACCTGTGGACAAGGTGTAGTACCTGTCAACCCCCCTTACCAGGGTAACGGTCCACAACCATGCGGTTTAAATTGCAGATGGCTCTGAACATCTGGTGGATGAGAGTTCATTCGACTCCAACAGCACGGACGGAGGAGGGTGAATTACCCAACGGCCAGCAGAGGGATGGAGAGAAGTGGCGACCACTCCCCTCTCCCACCCTCCGCCCCCCGTCTATGCCACACACTTAACCGTGTGTACCAGCCAAAGAAAGGCAATATGATGGCAAACATGCCATCATTGCCCGTGGAGACTTTACATCATCATATACAGTCACATGAAAAAGTAAGTACACCCCATGTAAAGTTTTGACTTTTTCAACATATTTCAACATACAGCTATTTGATCTTCATTTCAACAATATTGATAGATAAAGGTGATATAATATAACAAATATCATGAAACATTTACATTTTGTAGTCCATTGTATAATTTAAATACACATAAATGCAAATTTCGCATGTGGAAAAAGTAAGTACACCCTTACATTTATCACTACTTCAAATACCTAAAATTAGAATCAGGTGCACCAGCTCAGGTGCAAATGATTAGAACATCGTTAGAGAGGATCTTGGAGGAACCCGTCTTATTTAAACCTCAGACATTTAGTTTGGTTTGCTCTTTGTTGTTGAAGTGTGCGGTGTCACCATGTCTAGATCAAAAGAGTTCTCTGAGGCCTTTAGAAAGAAGGTTATAGATGCCTACGAGTCTGGGAAGGGATTAAAAAAGATCTCCAAACAATTTGAAATCAATCATTCAACTGTCCGGAAGATCATCTACAAGTGGAGAAGATTCCAAACAACTGCCAACTTGTTCAAGCCAGGCCGCCCCAGCAAGTTCAGCCCGAGAGCAGACCGCAAGATGCTGAAAGAAGTCTCTAAGAACCCCAGAATGTCATCACGGGACCTACAGGTAGCTCTTGCCACTGTTGATGTCAAAGTGCACGAGTCTACCATTAGAAAGAGGCTGCACAAATTTGATCTGCATGGGAGGTGTGCCAGGAGGAAACCTTTGCTGTCCAGAAAGAACATCAGGGCAAGACTAAAGTTTGCCAATGAACACCTAGGCAAAGACCAGAACTTCTGGAACAATGAGTTCTACCCTTGACTCATCTGTCCAGAGCAATTTGGCCACAGTACCAGAAAACATGTTTGGCGAAAACCAAAGAAAGCATTTGACCACAAGAACCTGATACCAACTGTAAAACATGGTGGTGGAAATATTATGGTTTGGGGCAGCTTTGCTGCTTCAGGGCCTGGGCAACTCACCATCATAGAATCCACTATGAATTCTTCATTGTACCAGAGGGTGCTTGAGGATAATGTGAGGCCATCTGTCGGAAGTTGAAGCTCAACTGAAGGTGGACCTTGCAACATGACAATGACCCTAAACATACCAATAAATCCACCAAGGAATGACTGAAAAGAAAGAAATGGAGGGTTCTGGAATGGCCAAGTCAAAGCCCAGATCTAAATCCCATCGAGATGTTGTGGGGGGATTTGAAACGAGCTGTGCATGCAAGAAACCCCTCAAACATCGCACAGCTGAAAGAATTCTGCATGGAGGAGTGGGCAAAAATTTCTCCCAGTCGATGTGAGAGACTGGTAGACAGTTATAAGAAACGCCTACTTGAGGTCGTTTCTGCCAAAGGGGGCAATAGCACCTATTAGAGCCAAGGGTGTACTTACTTTTTCCACATGCGAAATTTGCATTTATGTTTATTTAAATTATACAATGGACTACAAAATGTAAATGTTTCATGATATTTGTTATATTATATCACCTTTATCTATCAATATTGTTGAAATGAAGATCAAATAGCTGTATGTTGAAATATGTTGAAAAAGTCAAAACTTTACATGGGGTGTACTTACTTTTTCACGAGACTGTAGCCCTCATCAAGGCCAGGCCTTAAATAAAAGAGAAGGAAAGTGTGGGATGAAAACTGTATGGTGTTTGTTTGTGAGAAAGAGAGGTTGAAGCTAGCCCGGTAGCTATAGTTTGAGTGAGACAGTAAAGTAAGATCAGCAATCCAGACACGGAGAGTGCAAGATGGTTCCGGGCACCACTTTAACGCTACTAAGTCAGGTCGGTAGCACGGCCCTGGGCGGTTGCTGTCTCCAACCTACTACCTAAATAAATTTTATTTGGAAATAAATATTTATTTAGAAAGCACATAACCCCAGTTTGTTGTAGTTCATGTATACGATTCATGTATACCCTAAATTATATTCCATTGAATGGTTTGTGATAGACGAAACATTTGTTTTATTTTTCATGTTAGTACATAGTTCTCTTTTTTTCACAAACCCCGAAAAAATTGGTTGGCACATTAAATTTTATATCAATCAATAATTTGACGATTACATTTTGATGGCAGGGGCCCCCCAAAACTTGTTTGCCCCAGGGCCCCCCACAACTTGTTTGCCCCAGGGCCCCCACAACTTGTTTGCCCCAGGGTCCCGAAAACCTGTTTTCCCCAGGTCCCCCACAACTTGTTTGCCCCAGGGTCCAGAAAACCTGTTTTACTCAGGTCCCCCACAACTTGTTTGCCCCAGGTCCCCCACAACTTGTTTGCCCCAGGGTCCCGAAAACCTGTTTTACCCAGGTCCCCCACAACCTGTTTGCCCCAGGTCCCCCACAACTTGTTTGCCCCAGGGCCCCCACAACTTGTTTGCCCCAGGGCCCCCAAAACTTGTTTGCCCCAGGGCCCCCACAACTTGTTTGCCCCAGGGTCCCAAAAACCTGTTTTCTCCAGGTCCCCCACAACTTGTTTGCCCCAGGGTCTCGAAAACCTGTTTTACTCAGGTCCCACACAACTTGTTTGCCCCAGGGCCCCCACAACTTGTTTGCCCCAGGGCCCCCACAACTTGTTTGCCCCAGGGTCCCAAAAACCTGTTTGCCCCAGGTCCCCCACAACTTGTTTGCCCCAGGGTCCCGAAAGCCTGTTTTCCCCAGGTCCCCCACAACTTGTTTGCCCAAGGGTCCCGAAAACCTGTTTTCCCCAGGTCCCGTACAACTTGTTTGCCCCAGGGTCCCGAAAACCTGTTTTACTCAGGTCCCCCACAACTTGTTTGCCCCAGGGTCCCGAAAGCCTGTTTTCCCCAGGTCCCCCACAACTTGTTTGCCCAAGGGTCCCGAAAACCTGTTTTCCCCAGGTCCCGTACAACTTGTTTGCCCAAGGGTCCCGAAAACCTGTTTTCCCCAGGTCCCGTACAACTTGTTTGCCCCAGGGTCCCGAAAACCTGTTTTACTCAGGTCCCCCACAACTTGTTTGCCCCAGGGTCCCGAAAACCTGTTTTCCCCAGGTCCCCCACAACTTGTTTGCCCCAGGGTCCCGAAAACCTGTTTTCCCCAAGTTCCCCGCAATTTGTTTTCCCCAGGTCCCCCACAACTTGTTTGCCCCAGGGTCCCGAAAACCTGTTTTCCCCAAGTCCCCCACAACTTGTTTGCCCCAGGTCCCCTACAACCTGTTTTACCCAGGTCCCCTACAACCTGTTTTACCCAGGTCTCCCACAACTCTAAATCCGGCCCAGATGAAGGTATTTACACAAAAGGGGTCCACGCTAATTATAAATGGTATGCTACTTGTTTAACACAACAGTGATTTATTTTCATTTGAGAGCAGGGATTACTTTTTATGCATAATTTAATGACTGATGCCACACATGAAATAAGGAGATGAAAAATTATATTAAAAACGAGCTTGAGAAAATTTATGCTGGAAATGAGCCCCTTAAGGCCAATAATTCTTAAGAAGCATTCATTAATCGATAATGCGTTTTCTTCCAGTGACCGTGCACAGAAAATCAATTGTACAGCATCCTCAAAGTACAGATAATTAAATAAATAAACAAAGTATTTCTAAAATTACTGGACATTCTTTCCTTGTTAGAAGTGAGAAGTGTCTCAAGGGATTGTGGGAGTGAGCAATCATTTTTAATATCCTTTATGTGAGAAATGTCTTACGGGAGTCTCCAAGGAACATTAGAAGTCTGGAAATAAGGAACACTGGAAGTCAATGGTATCTCAGATATAATTTTTTTGGAATGGCTGCTGCCTCAGGGTCGCGTTTGTTATTGAGCATTGTCTCAAGAGACAGCATTCAAATCTCACAGATTTTCTTTCCTTAATAACCCGCGACTGCCCCCTTTGGCTTACAGCCACTGCTGGAGAGCCAATTAAAGGGTGGATGTGAAAGTAGAAGCAGAATGACTGAGATGAAACTTTCTTTGTAGTTGGTTCATTCATGATTCTATAATGAAGCAACAACAAGCAAAGATTTATTCAGGTCATTCTACTTGAGGGCTCAGGAAGAATTAGCCTGCATTTCACTTGCCTGGATATCACCATATAATAATTAAAAAGCACTTTGTACTTTGATCTCTTTGATGGTTGTACAGTTTCCATATTGAGCACTGTTATCTCTTAACTGTTTCATAAATTGCTGCTCTAAATTGCTGCTATAATTTTTGATGAGCAGTTTATCTCATAATATAATTTATTTACCTACATTACATTGTGGTGATAGAGCCTGGTATTGGCTTAGCGGTTAGGGTGCCGGCTTGGGATCCTAGGATCCTGGGTTCGAATCCCGGTCAATCGCTGAATTAACGCCAGGGGGGTTGTCTCAGCCCGTCATCCTTCCGAGGTCGGCAAACCGAGGCACCAGTTCACTGGTAATTCCCTGTGTCGCAAGAGGTGACGAACAGGGTTGGCGGCAGGAAGGGAATCCGGCCATAAAACATTGCTTCAAAAAGGGGACCAGGGTGCCCAAAAAAGGCCAACCCCTGCTCTGTGGGTGAAAATGGCCTCAAAGGGGGTCGTGATTCTGATTATTTCAGAATAAAATCAGCTGTTCCTGTAAGTTTCATCTGCTGGGTGGTGCTTTTCATAGCAATGACTCAACCATGAGCACCAAGGCGCTTTCAAAAGACCTCCAGGATAAAGTTGTCAAAAGGCACAGATGAGGGGATGGGTACAAAAACATTTCACAAAGGCCTTGAATATCCCTTGGAGCACAGTCAAGAGAATCATTAAGGTCAGCAACATCAAATTGTCAGCATCATGTCAGAGGGTCAGTGTGCTTCTTTTGTTAATTTAATATTCCTGACTGCAAACCTCCTGACTGGTGATCAGCTGGGCAATGACAATGTGTTCACGTGGCAGGCTAACAAGTTGTGCAGCAACTGCTGTGGTGAGACTCGATCTGTGCCTTGCTGTCTCATCAAGTTAGGGGTTTGATCTGTGTTTATTAGGGGCTTCGTTTGGTCACAAATAAACAATTTGCAGTATGTTGTCCTGATGAGGGGAAAATAAGCCCTCGTCAGGACAGCATGGTGTTGAAGTCATGGGGACTCACTCCTATGGAGGAGGGTCCAATTGTACGACCATGCATTCTGGCCCTTTGGGGTCAGGATGCATGTGTTTTGATTGACCATGTGCTTCAGGCTTTGGGTTGAGATGCATGTGCGTGCCAATGGGACAGTCTTGATAGACGGTGTGCTTTGGCCGTGGGGTCAAGGTGCACGTCCAAGGCTGTTTAAATGTTTGATTTTTTAAACCTTTTTTATTATTAAAAAAAAAAAAGCGGCCCCATAAGGCTCATAATGAGGACGAAATCTAGATCGACATCTCTGCCTTTGTCTATTTGTGACCATCGAGCTTTAATCTCAGTCTGCAAAGACTTGAGGACCACATGGTTGCCTCCAATTTGGAGGTGATGTGTTGGTATAATTTATGCACATAATGTCAGCGGCATGTCATAGGTTTAGTGTGCTTATTTGGTTAAACTAGTAAACCTGCTCACCACGGGAGCGGCAAGAAAGGTCATTCCTCTTTGGGGTATATACAGACTTGGCATTTAATATGGAATGTTTTTTTTTTCTTGACTTGGGTTTACTTTCTTAACTCAGTATATCAATCTAGTGAGTTTCTTTTACACTTTGGTGATTTATTTGTTAAAAGAAACATGTCACTGATTGTCTGTCGCAGCTAGAAGTCATCAACAGGATTATATCACAGGTGGCGTGGCAAAATGTAAGGACAGGTGCATTTGATGATTGGCTTCACAGTCGGGTATACAAGGGTTGTTGCGTTCTGTATTAGTGGAAATCAACTGCTGCACATCTCCAAAAGTTATTGCCACTTCCTCTGGAGATGGTCCGTCAACTCGACAATGCTGTTTGTCATGGAGTGGTGCCTTTACGAAATTACGGCATGAAACAGCGTGCTATTGCTCGGCAGTATGGCATCACTCAAGGTCAGGTGTCAAAGATCCTGAAACGAAATGCTCAGAGAGGTGTCCCTACTCCAATACCGAGGCCAGGACGTCCCCGCAGAACCACAAGGAGGGATGATCGCCAGCTGCACAGGTTAGTCCGCAATGGCCGTACCAAGTCAGCTAATCGGCTTAGGGCTGAGTGGCAGCAACTGACAAATGTGCCTGTATCCAGAAGGCTAGTCAACCAACGACTGGTTCAAGCAGGCTATCGTGCCAGGCGTCCCCTGAGAAAGCCACGCCTGACCAGACAACACCGCCAGCGCCGATTGCAGTGGGCCAGAGAGCACCGTCAATGGCAGCCATGACACTGGAATCACGTGATCTTCAGTGACGAGTCTACATTTCTGGTCTATCGTCAAGATGGTCGCGTCCGAGTGTGCAGACAAGTACATGAAGCCTACAACAAAGATTGTATAGTGCCAAGAGTCCAAGCTGGAGGTGGTGGGGTGACCGTTTAGGCTGCTTTTCATGCAGGGGGCAAAACTGACCTGGTTGTTCTGAATGGAAACCTGAACCAGTTCAAGCACAGGGCCATTCTGGAAGAAAGATTGCTTCCATTTGCTCGTGCAGCCTTTCGAGGAAACTTTGTCTTCCAAGATGACAATGCATGGCCTCATCATGCTTGCATGATCCAACACTTTCTTGCTGACCATGGTGTAGAGCATATGGAGTGGCCTGCCATGTCCTTGGATATGAATCCCATAGAGAACTTGTGGGCAGAATTAACGCATCAAATCGACCACTTGGACCAGCAGCCGACCTCTGCGCGTGAATTGCAGCAGGCTATTGTCACTGCATGGCAAGCGATTCCTGTCCAAACCTTGGCAAATCTCGTGAACAGCATGCCTCAACGTGTACGTGCTGTCCTGAATGCTCGTGGGGGTTACACGATGTACTGAACTGTAATTTTACTGACCGTAATCCCAGTTGTAATTTAACTTTTGTTTTTGTTAAAAAAAATTTTGGCTAATGTGCAAAATAAAGAGATACTTCTGGAAAACGTACAGAAGTTTAACACAGTACTGTCCATGAATTGAGTTCGATATCAGTTTACATCACTTTCAAGGATCAATTTATTTGTTTCGAAATGTCAAATGTGGTTTTTGTTTCTTTTAAAGGTCACATTAACAAAATCTAGAATAATTTCAACATAATTCCAATGAACTTTTGGTTCTAAGACATCTTGAAAAGGAAGACAACCCCACAAAAAAAATATTCCATATTAAATGCCAAGTCTGTAGATTACAGTCGATCTATGGTCGGGTCTCAAGAACATTGGGTGTGTTCATTTACCAAGTTTCTTGTGGAGAGATCGCCAAGTTGTTTAAGCATTCGAACAAGCACTCCATTCAAAACCGTTAAGGAATGGCTGGCTTGGCAAGTGCTAGCTAGCTGCTTGGTAAATGAGCACACCCCGGTCTTCCTCCCTTTCAGTTTCATATCAATCAGCAGGAGTGAGTTTCAAAAGTTCGCTACGAAAAATGCCACGGTAGCGACACAAAGGGCCATGTTATTAACCCAACATTTGTGGGTTATATAGAGTACAGTAGATCTTCGCTCAGTTCTCCAAGTAAATCTTACCTCACTGATGTCGGGATTCCTCCAAGTTTCTTCATTTAGTGTTATAAGCATTAGCGACTGTTTAAAAAGCTATTCATACGTGTTTGTGGTTCATAATATTCATTACTGTTCATTACTTCTGGTGGAGGCCGTTGCTCCCATGAAAACCCCATGATAAGCTACAGGCAGTCCCGGGGTTACGAACAAGTTCCGTTTTTAAGTCTGTCTGTAAGTAGAATTTGTATGTAAGTCGGAACAGTTGCGTATGGTTCACATCTAGCGTCAATTAGTTAAATGTTTGTCTTAGTATACGAGGTGTGTTCAAAAAGTATCCGACCTTTGTTCATAAAAAATACTCGTATCCAGATACAACAAACTTACACTAATCTCCTTCAAAGTAGTCCCCTTCGGCTGCCACACATTTCTCCCAACAGTTCTGCCACTGTCGGAAGCAGCGCTGGAACGCCTCTTTTGGGATGGCGCGCAGCTGGTCCGTCGCATTCCGCATGATGTCTTCTCTGGACTGAAATCTGGTCCCTTTCAAGGGCATTTTCAGCTTGGAGAAAAGCCAGAAGTCACACGGAGCCATGTCGGGAGAGTAGGGAGCCTGACAAAGCACAGGTGTGTTGTGTTTGGCCAAGAAACTCTATCAAATGTGAAGAATGGGCGGGTGCGTTATCGTGATGGAGCTGCCAATTGCCCGCTGCCCACATGTCCGGCCGTTTGCGTCGCACAGCGTCACGAAGGCGACGCAGAACCTCTTGGTAATACTCCTTGGTGATGGTTGTGCCGTGTGGAGCATACTCGTGATGAACCACGCCACTGGAGTCGAAGAAGACGGTCAGCATGACTTTGACATTGCTGCGGACCTGCCTTGCTTTTTTTGGCCTCGGGGATGTTGGATGCTTCCATTGTGATGACTACAACTTGGTTTCTGGGTCGTACCCATAAACCCAGGACTCATCGCCAGTGATCACTGTGTTGAGGAAGCTGGGATCGCTGTTCACAGTCTCCAGCATGTCCTGTGCTATCTCCAAACGGAGTTGCTTCTGCTCAATCGTTAGCAGCTTTGGTACGAACTTCGCTGAGATTCTCCTGAAGCCCAAATCCTCCTTCATAATGGAATGAACGGATCCAATGCTGACGCCCACCTCGTCTGCAAGTCCTCTGATCGTGATTCGACGATCGTGCATCACCAGGGTCCTCAATTGGTCAATGACGATCTCATTTCGGGATGTTGAGGGCCTACCCGAACGTGCTTCACTCTCCACTGATGTGCGGCCATCTTTGAAGCGGTTGTACCACTCCTTTATCTGTGTGGTGCTCATTGCTTCGTCCCCGAAGGCCTGTTGAATCTTGCGGATCGTTTCCACTTGGGAATCGCCAAGCTTCACACAAAATTTGATGCAGTAGCGTTGTTCAAGTTTTTCCGTCATTTTGTCAAAAACGAAAATCCGACGGCGCTCACTTACACTTCCTCACTCATCGGCGGTCTGCCGTCGAATGACAGCTTCTGCAGGTGGGAAAAAATTCACGCGTGCGCATTAGGATCGCCTACATACGTGCACCAATCAACGCCTCCCTAGCTTCATTTGTTTACGCACGACAAATTAAGTTCGCATACTTTTTGAACACACCTCCTATAGTATATATTTTACCTAAAACATCTATAGGTATAAAAAACATGAAAGAAACATTTCTTAAACTGTTTAGATAGAAAAGAAAACATAATGATTAAAGGTTAACACTTACTCTCGTTCCAATTGATGTCTTGCAAACCTTGAAACGATCATACCTTGATATATCTCTCCGAGATGATGGGCCTGGTGTTGGAGAGGATGGACCTGGTGCTGGAGAGGATGGACCTGGTGCTGGTCAATTTTCTTAAAGGAAACATCAAGGGTGGCTTGAACAGAGCTTTTCTTATATTTATCTTGTCTACAGCTCCCCTTATTATATACTTTGTGTGTCTGTTTGATTTTTTCTCTGTGTGGTAAATGTTAGCTCTTTCACGAGCCTCGATTCTGTATACAAAAAAAAAAAAAAAAAAAAAAAAAAAACATTCCTTTTTTTATTTTTTATCATAGGCTTTACAGAGGTCGGTTCAAATCTAACCAATGCAACAAATCTAACCAATGAGGACCAAAATCGTCTATTAAGATGTTCAAGGCACCTCCTAGCTTGTTAGATTTGTTGCAGTATGCCGTCCTGACGAGGGTTAATAAGCCCGAAATCTGGATTGGCGGCTCTGCTTGATGTTTAGCCAATGGGGACCAATGAATAAATCTCTGTCTGTTGACAGAGTGGCCGGGCTGAAGCCTCCAGAAGACCCTTTGGGTCGGAGGTGACGCTTTGGTCTAGGACTTCGGTCCACAGGAGATCGGGACAGCGCTCGTCACGCTGTTATGTTCGTTGATTATTATCCCCGCCGATCGCACCGCACCCCCTGGTTTTGGTTTGCACTGGTGGGAACGATGGTCTGTGTGGCAGACAGGCTGTTGGTTCCTTGCGGGTTATGCGGTATTTACCGTGTGAGACATAATTCGTGGCTGGTGCTCACCATTAAAGCTAGGAGGTGCCTTGATCATATATATATATATATATATATACATATATATATACATATATATATATACGTATATATATACATATATATATATACATATATATATATACATATATATATATATATATATATATATACACATATATATATATATATATATACATATATATATATATATATATATATATATATATATATATATATATATATATATATATATATACAGTATATATATACACATATACACATATATATATATATATATATATATATATATATATATATATATATATATATATATGTTGTTCAAAACAACATCAAGCTCACCCTGTTCAACACCCGGTCCCTCAACAACAAATGCCTCATCCTGAACGAATACATACTGGATAACAAACTGGACTTTCTCTGTCTCACCGAAACCTGGCAACAACCTCTGGACTACTACACACTTAACCTCACCACACCCAATGGATATTCCTACGTCAATAAACCACGCTCGGAGGGCCGAGGTGGTGGAATTGCCGTTATCCACCGTCAAGACATCAAGACCAACCTCATCTCCATCTCATCTGCTCCATCATTTGAACACCTGGCTTTAAAACTCTCTGGTCGCACGCAGTCAGTCATGGCTGTCGTCTACCGCCCTCCCAAACCACACCCATCATTCCTGTCTGACTTCTCCTACTTTCTGACCCAGCTATGTTCCCTCTCCCCCTCAATCCTCCTCCTTGGTGATTTCAATATCCACATGGACTCCACTGACTCCACAATAACCACTGACTTCACTGATTTACTCACCTGCTTTAACCTCACTCAACATGTCGACTTTCCTACCCATATCCGTGGTCACATTTTGGATCTTGTCTGCTCCACTGGATTAAATTTGCACCATCTCTATGGCTCCGACCTCACCCTCTCTGACCACTTAGCCATCACTCTGACCATCAACATCCCCGCCCCAACACCAAGGCATTATCGCACAAGCAACTTCCGTAAGCTAAACGCTCTTTCACCTACCTCATTCTCATCCACCCTCTCTGAAAAAATGTCCACTTCTCCCTTCATTGACCTCCACACCCCTTCCGACCTCACTGACTACTACAACCACACTCTCTCCTCCTGCCTTGACCAGCTTGCGCCTGTAAAAACCAAAACAGTTTCTTTCACCCATTCTGCTCCCTGGTTTACCCCTGAACTCCACCTGATGAAAACTCGTGCTCGCCAACTTGAAAGACTCCGCAATAAAACGGGTCTCACAGTTCACTCCCAAGCCTACAAGGACCACCTACAACACTACAAAGATGCCCTCTCCCACGCCCGCTCTGCCTACTACTCTCAAATTATCCACTCTGGCTCCGGAAACCCAAAAGCACTCTTCTCGACAATAAACAAACTCCTCCGCCCCCTGAACACCACCACCCAGTCATTCACAGTAGACAACTGCATCTCCTTCCTCTCTTTCTTCCAACGCAAAATTGACAACATCTACAACAGCTTGACCACCGCCGCACCCGCTCCCCCTCCAACCACCTGCCCCCCCTTGTCCTGCCATCCCCTGTCTCGGTTCTCCCCAATCTCCCCTACTGACCTCTCTGAACTCCTCATAGGAATGAAAACTGCCACCTGCACTCTTGACCCCATCCCCTCCAGCTTTGTCAAAGCCTCCCTCCCTGCTCTCTCTCCACTTATCATTGCAACAATAAACTCCTCCCTGTCTACAGGCATCGTCCCACCTTCCCTCAAAATTGCTGCTGTTACCCCCATTCTAAAAAAACCTGGTCTAAACCCTGACACCCTAAACAACTTCAGACCCATCTCCAACCTACCCTTTCTGTCAAAAGTTTTGGAACGCGCTGTAGCCACTCAACTCAAACATCATCTCTCTGCCAATAACCTGTATGAAACATTCCAATCCGGATTCCGGTCCAACCACAGTACTGAAACTGCTCTCCTCAAAATCACCAACGACCTTCTCCTCTCCTCTGACGCTGGCAACCTCAACATTCTCGTCCTCCTCGACCTCAGCGCTGCCTTTGACACCATCGATCACACTATCCTCCTCACCCGACTTGAATCCACCTTTAACGTTACCGGCACTGCCCTCTCTTGGATTAAATCATACCTCTCTGACAGATGCCAGTTCATCTCCATCAATAACTGCAAATCCCCCACTGCTCCCCTCCCCCAAGGTGTCCCCCAAGGTTCAGTTCTTGGCCCCCTCCTCTTCATCCTTTACCTGTCCCCGCTCGGTCACTTAATCCGCCGTCATGGTCTCCAATTCCACTGCTTCGCCGATGACATCCAGCTTTTCATCTCCACCAAGTCCGTCTCCACCGACACCCACTCTATCCTGACAAACTGCATCACTGAAATAAAATCCTGGCTTCAAATCAACTTCCTCAAGCTTAACTGTGATAAATCTGAAATAATCATCATTGGCCCAAAAACGCTCACAAAATCCACCCATAACTTTGCCCTCAACATCGACGGTATCCCAGTATCCACCTCCCCTCACATCCGGAATCTTGGCGTCATCTTTGACCAAACCCTTTCCTTCGACAAATACACTAAACAGATCACAAAGTCAGCCTTCTTTCACCTGAAAAACATTGCCCGTCTCCGCTCATCCCTCTCCTCCACGGCTGCAGAAACCCTCATCCACGCCTTCATCACCTCCCGTCTGGACTACTGCAATAGCCTCCTCTATGGTTCACCCTCAAAAATCACCAATAAACTCCAATACATTCAGAACTCCGCTGCCCGTCTACTCACCCATTCCCGGACCCGTGACCACATCACCCCCGTCCTTTACAAGCTTCACTGGCTCCCCATCCCCCAGAGAATCCAGTACAAAATCTTCCTCTTGACATACAAAGCCCTCCATAACCTGGCCCCATCCTACCTGGCTGACCTCCTCTCCAGACACACTCCCACCCGCAACCTCCGCTCTGCTGGTACCAACCTTCTGACCCCCTCCATCCGGACCAAATTCAGATCCTGGGGGGACAGGGCCTTCTCCATCGCTGCTCCCACCCTCTGGAACTCACTACCTCACACCATCAGAGACTCCTCCTCACTCACCACATTCAAAACATCACTAAAGACCCACCTGTTCAACACTGCATTCAACATTCAACCCACAGCATTTAACCCCTGACTATCTCTTCTCCTTCTCCCTCCTTTTGCTTTAAATATTTCCCTATTGATTCTTGTCTTTTTGCAATTGTTGTTTTCATGTATTGTTATGCATTATGTTTGCCACTCTGTCAAAGCGCCTTTGGGCTTCTGGAAAAGCGCTATACAAAATAAATGAATTATTATTATATATATATAGTATATAGTATATTGTTGTGGATATGAGGACTGCATATATTTTTTTTTTGTGTGTGCTGTATGATTGTTATTATTGTTGTTGTGCTGTGCCTCCTGCCTCCGGAGCTGTGTAAGATCAAAAGGGCGTCCCATAGTCCACAAGCATACACGTCAGCCAATCATAGGATATTCATGTTCAATAGTTATATCTTATTCTGTGTTTTCAGATAAGGCTGTGTCTCCCATTAATTGAAATACTCCATTGCACCAGTGAAAGAGAATAGATCCCCTTCCATTCCCATCCCCAAAAATCCCCATTTCCTTCACATCCCCCCTTTCGTGATTGCCGACCCTCGATTGCCATATTACATCCCCTCTCGTCATTGCTGAGCCTCGATTCCCAATCACCTCCCCTCCAATAACCGCCATTGACCACGAGGCTCGAGTCAAGGAAGAAAGGCGTGTCTCCACCTCGTCATAGAGGGGGAGGAGTGAACCAGCCCCGCTCGACCAACCATGAGCCAGGGGTTTGGCTACAGAGGGCGGAGGAAGAGCGGTCGGGGAGGTTCGCAAAGGTTGAGGGGCGGGGGCCTATATAACCCAAGGCAGGGGTGTGGCCAAAAGAGATGAGTTTTTACCAGCAGACACAAGGGAGCCCAAGCCGTGGAGAGGAGTCAGAGAGATTCGCTTTTGCAAGAGACTGGAAGAGTTGAGCTTTTACCAGAGACAAGACGGTTGAGCTTTTACAGAGAAGAGAGAACCCGTCACACCAAGGCTCCACCAAGCTCCGTGTTGGCTCCACCGAGCGTTCCCCTCCACCAAGCTCCGTGTTGGCTCCACCAAGCTCCGTGTTGGCTCCACCAAGCTCCGTGTTGGCTCCACCAAGCTCCGTGTTGGCTCCACCAAGCGTGCACCTCCAGCCGTCCACCTTCTGCCATTCCTGGCATTCCCCGAGTGAGTCAGTGTCTTTGTTTGTGCTGTCCTGGGTAGTTAAGTCAAGTCTGCATAAGCTAATCATTTTCACTGTGTCACCTGCGTCTCATGTGCCTGTAAATAAACGTGCCTGCTTTCTTCTTGCTTATGTGTGTACATAGTAAATAAATTTAGTAGTATTTCCAACTTCTTTGCCTTCGTTTTCCTCTTTGCATTCGTCGTTTTTGTCTTTTCCCCTCATTGGGCAGCTACGGTGCGATACGGCCAAAGTCTGGGTGAATCGGGTGAGTTTTGTTAGGTCGCGGTCTTACACCACCGCTCGGTCTATAACATCTAACCGCGATCTATAACAATATATATATATATATATATATATATATATATATATATATATATATATATATATATATATATATATATATATATAGATAGATATATATAAGGTATTTTCAGTCTTTGGGGTATTTTAGTTATTTGGGGTATTTTGGGTATTTTGGGTTTTCGGCGTCTTTGGGCTATTTTGGGTCTTTTCAGTCTTTGGGGTATTTTTAGGTCTTCGGGGTATTTTGTGTCTTCGGGCTGTTTTGGGTCTTTTCAGACTTCGGGGTCTTTTGGGTCTTCGGGGTCATTTTTGGGTCTAATCTGTTGGGTCTAATCAATGTAACGTCTTTTAATGCTGGTAAATTCCACATGCTCACCCTGTCGCTCCAGAACGATCGTTAAAATAACCCACTCATCTATTTGCATACGAAGCCAATGGATGAGTCTCATACTTTTAGGTCTTACCATCAGCCATGATCTTCTGGGCTGACCATACAGCATACCTGACTTCCAACCAAAGCTCTCACCAATATTCGCAACTTCTGTGATGAGGCCATAGGACAAGACATATCGCTATAATATCAGACAGGTTTGTAGCCTCTTACTTTTTTACTGCCTCTTCTATGCTGTAATTCCATTTGATCTCTCAGCTCTCCAACCCTCCACAGTTACTCTGGGGTGGACACATTTTTCTAGATACAAGCTCCTAGTTAAACTCCCAAAATTAACTTAAACGCTTTTGTTCCCCTGATCTCCACTTTGTGAAACTGTCTTCAGGTGGCAGTTCAATTGCACTCCTCTTTCCAGGGCTTTTTTGTATAGTACGTCGAGGCTCATGTAAGAGCTAACGCATAAAACATATAACAAAGGGAGTGGTAGACAAGATGGAGGTTGGGGGGGGGGGAGAGGGAAGCACCCAATAGTAGGGAACAGGCACATCCGGAGATCTGGGGAAGAGAGAGGGGTGGGTGGGGTACATGGGATAAACAAGATGGACTCTACAAGGGATTTTAGGAAAGACAACAGGAAATTTGAAGGAGTTGGGTTTGGGGTGGATTAACGAGGGTAGAAAAGTTCAAGGTTTTGGATGAGGGAAGATAAGAGATGGTGGTGAACAGCTGTTTTGAGGTTGTAGAGATTGTGGGAGTTTGTTCCAGAGGCGGGAGAAAAGGGGAATGAAAGAGTGAAGGTCAGCAGAGAGTCTTGATTTTGGCAGTTTCACCATAAGAGGGTTGCTGGCAGATCTTGTGCATCCCACAGGAATATTTGGGGGACATATCACAGACAGAGCAGGGGGTGCTAGGGCGGAGAGGAGTCGATAGAAGACAGAGACCACCTACAGTCAGGTGAAAAAGTAAGTACACCCCATGTAAAGTTTAGACTTTTTCAACATATTTCAACATACAGCTATTTGATCTTCATTTCAACAACATTGACAGATAAAGGTGATATAATATAACAAATATCATGAAACATTTACATTTTGTAGTCCATTGTATAGTTTAAATAAACATAAATGCAAATTTCGCATGTGGAAAAAGTAAGTACACCCCTACATTTATCACTACTTCAAATACCTAAAATTAGAAACAGGAGCACCAGCTTAGGTGCAAATGATTAGAACATCGTTAGAGAGGATGTTGGAGGAACCTGTCTTATTTAAATCGCAGACATTTAGTTTGGTTTGCTCTTTGTTGTTGAAATGTGTGGCGTCACCATGCTGAGATCAAAAGAGCTCTCTGAGGCCTTCAGAAAGAAGGTTATAGATGCCTACGTGTCTGGGAAGGGATTTAAAAAGATCTCCAAACAATTTGAAATCAATCATTCGACTGTCCAGAAGATCATCTACAAGTGGAGAAGATTCCAAACAACTGCAAACTTGTTCAGGCAAGGTCGCCCCAGCAAGTTCAGCCCGAGAGCAGACCGCAAGATGCTGAAAGAAGTCTCTAAAACCCAAGAATGTCATCACGGGACATACAGGTAGCTCTTGCCACTGTTGATATCAAAGTGCATGAGTCTACCATTAGAAAGAGGCTGCACAAATTTGATCGACATGGGAGGTGTGCCAGGAGGAAACCTTTGCTGTCCAGAAAGAACATCAGGGCAAGACTAAAGTTTGCCAATGAACACCGAGGCAAAGACCAGCACTTCTGGAACAATGTGCTCTGGACAGATGAGTCAAAGGTAGAGCTATTTGACCACAGCACCAGAAGACATGTTTGGCGAAAACCAAAGACATCATTTGACCACAAGAACCTGATACCAACTGTAAAGCATGGTGGTGGAAATATTATGGTTTGGGGCAGCTTTGCTGCATCAGGGCCTGGGCAACTCACCATCATAGAATCCACGATGAATTCTTCATTGTACCAGAGGGTGCTTGAGGATAATGTGAGGCCATCTGTCTGAGAGTTGAAGCTCAACCGAAGGTGGACCTTGCAACATGACAATGACCCTAAACATACCAGTAAATCCACCAAGGAATGGCTGAAAAGAAAGAAATGGAGGGTTCTAGAATGGCCAAGTCAAAGCCCGGATCTAAATCCCATTGAGATGTTGTGGGGGGATTTGAAACGAGCTGTGCATGCAAGAAACCCCTCAAAGATCGCACAGCTGAAATAATTCTGCATGGAGGAGTGGGCAAAAATGTCTCCCAGTCGATGTCAGAGACTGGTAGACAGTTATAAGAAACGCCGACTTGAGGTTGTTTCTGCCAAAGGAGGCAATACCACCTATTAGAGCCAAGGGTGTACTTACTTTTTCCACATGCGAAATTTGCATTTATGTTTATTTAAATTATACAATGGACTACAAAATGTAAATGTTTCATGATATTTGTTATATTATATCACCTTTATCTGTCAATATTGTTGAAATGAAGATCATATAGCTGTATGTTGAAATATGTTGAAAAAGTCAAAACTTTACATGGGGTGTACTTACTTTTTCACGTGACTGTACCTGCCTGAGGTGAGAGATAGAAAGCCCTCAGAATGAGCTTCATTGCGGGAGATTCCAATGATTCTTAAAGTCGTGGTTTATATAGCATGAAGCTGAGCTAGGTGTGAGACAGGAGCACCAGCACAGACCAATCATTGGAGCAGTGCTCTATCAAGCTATGGATTAATGCTTCTGGTTATTCCCCCATTTCTACTTGTGATCTTTTATACGCCCATTAACATGACCTAAAGCAGGTCTCACTTGCGGCGTTTCCTCGACCCCTGTCTCTATCTCTGTCCTCTTTTCCTCTTCGTTCATTCTCTTGGATGTTGTGTTCTGAGAATTCCAGATCAGGAAGCTTATTCCCAGGGTCTGTGTCTTGCTTAGCAAATGCAGGTTGTTGGCAATGTAGTTTTATAGTTTTATACAGGCTCTATTCTGGTCTTACTCCTCCTGCCCTCTCACTTCCCTGGCCAGCCCCTTCCTCTCTTGGTCACACATTTGCTGTTAGGAACAATTTTCTTGTTACCGTCTCCTCGTCTAAACTCTTTGCTCTTACCCATTCGTTCACACCACTCTTTTCTTGCCAGTAGACCCTGTTCCAGAGTCTGTTGCTTCAAGCACTATCCATCAATATTATAAGCCAACTGCACACTGCCACTCTTGGTCCCTCCCATTTCCGTTGCTGATCTTTACTACACCTGCTGATTACCTGTTCCCATCATTCTCGTGCATCAATTTTTTGTCACCCCACTGTTTTCTCTTTGCCCTATTTTTTTCTGTTGATTAGTTTCGCCTCTTGTTTTTGACTTGATACTTGTAAAAACTATTTTTTTAAATCTCTCAACAAAGGATTTCGTTGGAATAGTATGGCCTACTTTTTGAAAAACACCCCAGGTTATTTAATTTCCACACCCTTAACTGTGGAAATTTGGAAAACTCCCACTTCACTCCTTCACAACTTAACTGTGGAAACTCCCACTTCACTCCTTCACAACACCTAGCCTGGTGTTGGGCTAGCGGCTAGGGTGCCAGCTTAGGATCCTAGGATCCTGGGTTCGAATCCCGGTCGATCGCTGAATTAACGCCAGGGGGGTTGACTCAGCCTGTCATCCATCCTTCCGAGGTCGGCTAATTGAGTACCAGTTCACTGGTAATTCCCTGTTTGTGGTAAAAGGCGACAAAAAGGGTTGGCGGCAGGATGGGCATCCGGCCGTAAAACATTGCTTCAAAAAGGGGACCAACAAAAACAACAACAACCACGGTGCCCGAAAAAGGCCAACCCCCGCTTTGCGGGGAAAAATGGCCTCTAAAAGTGGTTTGTTACCCTTAACTGAGTGGTGGCATGCTAACTCAAGATGCAGCACACCTGTCAGCAGTCATTACACCAGGATGATAACTTTAATGAGATGCAATTCCACAGAGGAATCAACTCAGGTATAGACAGCTCAGAATCAAACATTCCACCAATTAAACTATTCTGCTGTTTCTCTAATGCTCTCCCCTCTGGGCCGGTGCTCCTGCCTCACACCTCGCTCGGCTTCAGAATCATTGGAATCTCCTGCAATGAAGCTGATTCTGAGGGCCTTTCTCTCTCTCTCACCAGTCTTTCTGACTTTCTGTCTTCTACCGACTCCTCTCCGGCCTACCCCCCCCCCCCGCCCCCCTGCTCTCTCTGGGCTCTGTCCCCAAAATATCCCTGCAGGACGCACAAGATCTGCCTGCAACCCTCTTCTGGTGAAACTGCCAAAATCAAGACTCTCTGCTCACCTTCACTCCTTCATTCCCCTTTTCTCCCGCCTCTGGAACAAACTCCCTCACTCTCTTCAATCCCACTCCACCCTCCAGGTCTTTAAAACAGCTGTTCATCACCATCCCTTGTCTTCCCCCATCCAAAACCTTGATCTTTTCTAACCCCGTTAAAACACCCCAAAACCACATTTCAAACCCCACACTCTTTCCCAAAATTCCTAGTGGTGAAATTCCTAGTAGTGTTCATTTGCTTTATAAGGTGTATCCCTCCCTCCTCCCCAGGCCTTGCCCTTCCACAGATCTACCGACATCCTTGTTCTCTACTGTTGTTGTGCTTGCGTGCTTCCCTCTCCCTCCCCCTCTTGTCTCCCACTCCCTTCATTGTATGTTTTATGTGTCTGTGCATGTTTTTCATGTTCAATGTGTTAGCTCTTACATGAGCCTCGATTCTGTATACAAAAAAAATAAATGCTAATTTCCAAGTTGCAATTATGTGTAAATAAGTTGACGCATGCGATTGTAACCAATTTGTGACCTAAGCAATTTAATCTTGCATTGTTTCTCTTAAGAGGTGGATTGGTGAAAGGGAGACAAGCATGAGAAGGTATTTCCCCGACATTGATAATAATGAATGACTCAGCGAGATACTAGACCAAATGCAGAACTACATAACAGTCCCATACTTCCGGTGGCAGTTCTATTCATCCGTCGTGGCACCTGGAAACAAGTAGTAGCCTACTTGTGTCTCTCCTCAGTAAGTAACCTTTTGTTCCCTTTTTTAAAAAAAATCAATGCACTGAAAAAAATCAATTGAAGGATCATTAGTAGAGGGACACAAGCTCGGCCACCCGATCAAGATTGGGTTATTTAGACTTTAGGAATCCATAAAGATTGATGTTTAAAGGTTTAGCGAAAATTAACCCGAGAGCGCACCGTGGCAACGATGGGGCAAATGGCCTCATTTCTTTGTTTGAGGTCATGAGGGGAAGGAAAGTTTGTTTTTCCACCTGGCCTAGTTACCCACTCCTGCACAGTGGTCCTGTGAAAGAAGTTTTCTTGTTCCAGGACTAGGTGAAGATTCTGCCAATTTTTCCTCTTCTTCTTCTTCTTCTTCTTCTTCTCTGTAGCCCTTCACATTTAGCGGCTCCCAGCCTTTTTTAGGGCGAATTTCAATTTTTTTTAAACAATAAAAAAAAGTTTCTTGATTTTCCGACGTACAAACACACGTACATACAGATAATTTCCTTGTGGGTTTGGGGTTGGCAGGATGGTACCCATGACCTGGCCCTAGGTACCCCCAGCATGTATGCAAAATATGGTGGAGATTGTCCCAGCCATCTGCCACCATTGGTGGGCAGAGGTTATGTTTTCACCCTTGTCTGTCCATCTGTCTGTCTGTCTGTCTGTCTCTTTGACTGTCCATCTGTGAGTAGGATATCTCAAAAAGTTATGGACAGATTTGGACCAAATTTAGTGGACCCGTTGGCTTTGTGTCAAGGACAAATTGATTATATTATGGTGAAAATCTGGATCCGAATATTATAATTTTAAAAGTGATTTGTCACTGTTGAGAGACAGGGCCAAAGACTATATATCGCATTTATGCTATATTAATGCTATGTACAGCATTATCTCAAAAGGTTATGGCCGGATTCGGACGAAACGTGGTGGACAGGTCTGGTGTGTGACAAGGAGAAATTGGTTCAATGTTAGTGAAGATCCAGGTCTGGATCCGGATATGAGTGATTCTTCTTCACCATTGAGAGATAGGGCCAAAAACGATATATTAGTCAGGTTCACTATGTCAATAAATTATACGTATTTCGTTCAAAATCATGGTAGATTAGCAAACCTATACATTTTTGGAAAGGTTATAGCATAAGGAAACTAAAAATCAATGTTTACATTTGGAGAGATACCTGTATGGCGGCCATTTTGGATTTTCAAAATGGCCACTGTAAAATACATATTTTGTTCTATTTCTGCCTCTAATTACCCTAAAAACTTTTTAAAATATACTAAACCTATATTTTCAGGGACAAGGAATCCAATGAAAGTATCAAATTAGTGCTATGGGGAATGGTAAGACACGAATGAAAGGTTTTGAATTGCAAAATACTGTCTTTATATTCGCGATAAGTTGCATAATCAAATACATGTTATCATTTTGTACAGGCAGTTAATAACATCAAAATGTGTCACAATAATTCATATCACCAAACATACACAGGCAGTCAGCAAAATCATATATACACATGCAGTCAGTATAACTTCACATCTACACAGGCAGTCAATGACAAAATATACACAGGCAGTCAATGGCATCAAACATACACGATTACAGAATATGCCATTTAGAGTTCGTCATCACTGTCCTGTGTGTCGTATCCGACAATATAGTCCGCATCGTTTTCACAGTCCGTTCCACACAAGCAAAGGTCGGTCAAATTGATTGGCAAATCGAATTGGTCGAATGGTCGATCGAATCGAATTCGATGAATCGAATCGAATCGAATCGATCGAATTGGTCGTCGAATGGTCGATCGAAGCGATTGGTCGAATGGTCGAATTGGTCGAATGGAATTGGTCGATTGGTCGAATTGGTCGAATCGAATTAGTCGGAATTGGCAAATGTAAACATTGATTTTCAGATTTTCCATGTAATAACGTTTCCAAAAATGTATAGGTTTGCTAATCTACCATGATTTTGAACGAAAAAACATCGTGAACCTGACTATATAGCACGATATTGCAAAAAGTTGTGGACAGATTATGACAACACTTGGTATATGAGTTGGTTAGGTGACAAGAACATTTTGGTTGAGGTATGGATGCAGATCCAGCCTATCAGTGAGATAGAAAACGTAAACTGTTCAGCTTGGCACATGTGTGTGCTCGACTGAGTGTCGTTCTCTCAGAACGAGCTGGTGGTTCTCTCAAAACCAAACTAGAACGGGCACTCGGTAGAGCGCATACCTTCGCCGCAGCTATGGTAAAAATACGATTTTGACCTTTTCGTGACCTTGCCCTTGACCTTTGACCCGATTGCTCCCAAAATCTAATCAAATGTGTCCCGTATAATAACCAATCATCCCACCAAATTTCATGCAATTCGGTTGAATACTTTTTGAGTTATGCGAATAACATATGGAGCGCGGCGACTGTGGAGGGCCTCGATCGAACTCGGATGGCGGCCCAGCGGTCACAATGAAGGCAGACACGGTCATATTAGACACGTGCAGTCACAAATGAATGGACAGTAATGGACCGCAGCCCGAAAGGTGGAAAGGTGCGGCGCGGGCTGACTCCAGGTCACGGCTGCACGGTCTGGCAGACTCCAAAATCAAGCTGTGTAATCATATCCACTCCACTGGCCGTTCCATTGGAGAAGTCGAAGTCATGTTTAGCTAACAAAAGTCATGTTTCAATCCCAATCCTCCCTCCAGGTCTTTAAAACAGCTGTTCACCACCGTCTCTTATCTTCCCCCATCCAAAAACCTGATCTTTTCTACCCCCGTTAATTCACCCCAGATCCACTTTTTTGAAATACCAACTTCCTTCCTGGAAGTTCTAGCGGTGTCCATGTGTTTTATACCCCTCCCCCCTTCCCATGCCTCCTCCACCCAAGCCCTCTCCCTCCCACAGATCTCCACTGTTGTACTTGTGTGCTTCCCTCTCTCAACCCATCTTGTCTCCCGCTCCCTTTATCATATGTTTTATGTGTCAGTTTGTCTTTTTGGGATCAATGTTAGCTCTTATATGAGCCTCGATCTTGTATACAAAAAAACAAACAAAAAAAAAAAAAAACACACACACACACACAGACATACAAATAAATACACAGCGATCAAAACATAACCTTCCGCTTTTGCGAAGGTAACAAGGAAAGACTACTATATGATTATAGTATAAGACGAAGACTGCTATAAGACTATGGAACGACTGCTGCAATTTCCCACTGCTGTATGATTGGTTTATTGCTCATTTGCTCCCCAAGACCAAATCTGGCCCTCAGCACACCAATCTCTAAATATCTCCAGCTGTCACAGCTAAACCAAATAATTTATTTGACACTTATGGTCCAATAAACAAAGTTTAAACCTCAACACTGTTGATAAAGGAAAGAATGGGATATCTCATAGTATGGACTTTTGGGAGTTATGAGCCCTAAAAAATTAGTTCCTTCAGAAAAATAAATATATTTGGGCTAACTTTGTTGATACCTGGATTTGATTTTTACCCTCGCCAGAGGAGAGGGTATTGCATT
>NC_136264.1:109505131-109507631 GCF_964187855.1 Myxine glutinosa
GGAGATCTGAATGGCCAAGCCCAATGGAGAAGGCTAATGAAGGGCCAGTGGTTCTTTAGTGATATCAATTGTCTCACTGCTGGAATTGCTTTCTTTGTCTCCTCCTCATTAACACTCACACAAGTTCAATATAATGAAATAATTCCCGGACATCTGGCTTGTCTTCAATTCACTGCCAATAATCAAATCTTTGTTTTTGTAAACATATATGCCCCCTGTAAGAATGCTGAAAGGCAAAACTTCTTTCTAAAGCTAGAGGATCTTCTGAGTACAATTGACTTAAATTGCTCTTTTATAATGAGTGGCGACTTCAACTGCACTCTTGACCCTGCGTTAGATAGAAACAGTGCGGAGCCACATCCTAGATCTGCCATACCTTTGGAGAAAATCATCAAGACGACGGGATTAATAGATGTCTGGCGTATTCAGCACCCTATGCAACGGCAGTTTACTTGGTCTAGATGTACGTCTCAGATGCACACACTAGCCAGGTTAGACAGAATTTATGTCAATACTGTAATGCTTGACAAGATATTGAAATCTGATATTGTGCCTTCTCTTTTTTCTGATCACCTGGCTGTAACCTTGTCCTTTAAGCTTGCTCTGCAGCAACATGGCAGCCCATATTGGAAGTTCAATGTCATGTTGCTGGAAAATGCTGCTTTTTGTGATACTTTCAAAGTGTTTTGGATTAGCCTCAAAGAAAGAAAGAATAATTTTGATAACCCGATATTGTGGTGGGACTACGCAAAGGCGCAGATCGCTGTCTTTTGCCAACAGTTTAATTACTTCTCTTCTTTCAGTGTAAAAAGGGAGAGGTTCACACTAGAAAAAGAAATAATGAAGTTGCAAACTGATGTGGCAAATAGCCCCAATAGAACAAATAATCATTTGCTTATGGAAAAGAAGACTCTACTAAACAGCCTGGTCGAATACCAAGCAAAAGGTGCAATGGTCCGTCTACGGATGGATCAGCTATATAATTTAGATGCACCGACCAAATTTTTTTTCCATTTTGATAAAAAGACTACCAATCAAAGGCAAATTGAAACCCTAAAGCTCTCAACTGGTAACACTGTGACGTCACAAGATAATATAAAGAGGGAGGTCTATAACTTCTTTTCAGACCTGTTTATGGCAAATGATGTTGACGATGGCTCAATAAGTTACTTCACATCTGACTTACCCATGCTAAGTGCTGCTCAAAGGGATCAGCTTGGCTCCTTACTTTCCTTGGAAGAGCTTACACTTTCCCTTGCTTCTTTACCTACGGGTAAATCTCCTGGGTTGGACGGCCTCCCAATAGAGTTTAATAAATCCTTTTGGCCCTTATTAGGCCCAGAACTATTGGAGGTCTTTAATAGTTCATTACGTTGTGGTGACTTACCGATGAGCTGCCGTAGAGCAGTCATTAGTCTATTACCAAAGAAAGGAGACCCTCAGCTCATTGATAATTGGCGTCCAATCTCTCTCCTAACTTCAGATTATAAAATATTTTCTAAAGTTCTAGCTCGACGCATCGCCCCACTCCTAGAATCGTTGATTCAAAGTGATCAGTCTTTCTGTATCCCTAACCGACAGATACACGATAACATTTTTTTATTAAGAGATCTTTGGGATGTGTGTAAAATAAAAAATGACAATCTTGGTTTGATTGTGCTTGACCAAGAGAAGGCTTTTGACCGTGTAAGTCATGTATATCTTTTCAAGGTGCTAGAGTGTTTTGGACTTGGTCCTGTTTTTCTTTCCATGGTAAAACTGCTCTATAATGGCATTTCCTCAATACTCAGAGTAAACTCTGAGCTAACTTCACCTGTAAAGGTTGGAAGGGGTATCCGTCAGGGATGTCCTTTATCTGGTATTCTGTACTCTTTAACCATTGAACCTCTTTTAATCAAAGGCCGCAGCATCCTAACCGGATGCAAAAATTTGCTCACAAGGCCTGTGAAAGTCTCTGCATATGCTGACGATATTTGCGCCATCGTACATAATAGTGATGAGATAAAGAAACTGGTGGATTGCTTGGACTATTATGGTTCAGCTTCTTCAGCTTTGGTAAACTGGAACAAGTGCCAGGCGATGTGGATGGGCCCATGCCAGCGCCCTATGCCTGTCCTCCCGAAACACCTCACCTGGTCCCTCAACGGAATGAAGTACCTTGGTGTTTACATCGGTGATGAAGCAACACAAGCGAAAAATTGGGAGGGTCTCGCTGACTCTCTCGAACAAAAGCTGCAGAAATGGAAAGGTTTGCTGGCTTTGCTTTCATACCGGGGACGAGTCCTGGTCATAAACAACCTAGCAGCATCTATACTGTGGCACAGAATCAAAGCCATTCCACCTCCTGAACGCTTTCTGCTGAATATACAGAAGACAATAATAAACTTCTTCTGGAGTGGAAAACATTGGCTTCGTCCAGAGATCTTGAATCTTCCCTTAGAGGAAGGTGGGCATGGTCTTGTGGACATCGTATGCAGGGCTATGGCATTTGGCATTGCCT
>NC_136264.1:109512631-109552631 GCF_964187855.1 Myxine glutinosa
GTAAGTGCAGCTGTTCCAGCATGGCAGCTGCACTATCTCGATTTACGGCCTTTCAGAGCCTGACCCGTAAGCACGGGTTCTTTTGTGTACCTCCGGAACATGAGGTTAGTGTCGAGGACGTTGTCCTCGCAACCGGTCGTGTTGTCGGGATCGACAAGGTTGTTGCCGCTTCACGGATGAACAAGCGGATCGTTATTTTTTTGTCCGACGTGGATTGTGTCCCACAAATTGTCGAACAGGGTTTGACAATCGATCCAGATTTATTTGTAATGATTTCCCCACTAGATAGCCCAGCGATAAAAGTCGTGATATCAAATTGCCCCCCATTTGTATCCGACGATGTACTAATTAAAGAGTTGTCCCGATACGGTACCATCGTGTCTCGTATCTCCATGATTCCCTTTGGGTCACGAAACAACGATTTAAGGCACGTGGTTTCATTCCGGCGGCAAGTGTTTATGATTTTAAAAAATTCCCAGAAGGATTTAAACCTTATAATAAAATTAAAACATCAACAGAACGAATATACAGTGTACGTGTCCACCAACGTTCTAAAATGTTTTGGCTGTGGACAATTTGGGCATGTTAAGCATGACTGCCCCCGAAAAGAGAATTCTCCACAAGTGCAACCTCCCCTCCGAACCGGGAATAAGCAACCCCCCCACCTTCCCACCACCGGTCCAAACCCTTCCACCACTGACCCAAGCCTTCCCACCACCGAACCAAGCCCTCCCGCTGCCGAACCAAGCCCTCCCACCACCGACCCGAACCTTCCCACCATCGACCCAAGCCTTACCACCACTGATCCCAATCTGTCCACCACCGACCCAAGCCCTCTTACCACCAATCCAAACCCCCCCGCCATACCCCCTTCCCCTCCCCTTGAAACAGGGGCCCCTCCCTCTACTGAAGGATCTAATTGCAGCCATCTCCTGTTAACTATAGATCTCCCCCCCCAGGCGACATCGTCCAATCACAGCTTGTTGCCTGCTATAACTGATCCTACCTCTCCCGCCGTGGTAGCCGATGGGAATCCCCTCCCGATGATCACGTCCTCCCTCCCCCCCCCTCCCCCCAAACCCTTGCAATCTCTTCCCACTAACCAGGACGAGTTTCAATTAGTCTGCCCAAAAGGAAAAAGACATCTGCAAACAACAGATGAAAACGGTCATCTCTTTAAAAAACCTACAACTGAAAACCGACAGCCCCCCCTCTCTGGCCTAGATTTGTCCCTCGTCACAGAAAATCGTTTCTCGGTATTGGAGGACATAGATGTGGATGAATCCTCGCCCTTGTCTACTGACCTAGAAACTGATATGGTTGAACCGCAAAAATTAGTACCCCCCCCCCCTGCTCCCCTGAAGATGCCCTCCCCGTCCCCCCCCCCCCCCTCTATGGACTATGCCCCATCCGATAACGTGGAGGGATGTGATGACGGTGAGGAGATAAATGATGAAAACCAGTGTGACACACCATCTGAGCCATCTGATATAGATGACTCTGTTAGTGAATGTGGTAGCCTCAAGGAAGAAGAAATCCCTCCAATCCCTCCCTCCGAGATAAAAAGGTTTCTTAAGGACACATTCCGAAAAAGGAATGTTGTAATAGAAACCTTTTTTCCGGAGCTACCTGATTTTATACATTCCGCTAGACTGATGGTAAAACGGCCCCACGTTTTTAATTTCAATTCCTCCCAACGTCACCGTTTAAAGAAGTGGTCGCAAAAAGCTAAGAATGAACTGCTATCAAAAAATTGAGTGGTGGTCACTCCTCCTTATAGCTGTAATGAGTTTTTCCATTTGTAGCTTGAATATTAACGGAGGATGTAGCTCTGTCCGCAAAGTTCAAGTAAGGGATTTTTTATTACAGAAGAAAGTTGACATTGCCCTCTTACAAGAGACCCATGCCAACGACTACTGTGTCGCAGAGTGGTGTAGGCTCTTCCCCGGCCTGTCCTTCTTTAGTAACGGTGACTCCCGCAAAGGCGGTGTCGCAATAATTCTTAGCCCCTCCTTTTCGCCTTCATCGCTTAAATTCGACGAAATACACAAGGGATCCCTAGCATCCCTAGAATTCCACTACTGTGGAAAATTCTATACTATTTTTTAATATCTATGCCCCAAGTACGCCTGTAGCTCGGCGAGTTTTTTTTAATGACCTTGGGACACACCTAACGTCCCTCGACAGCCAAAACGCCCTAAAAAACCGAGACAATCATGTTTGTATTGGTGGAGATTTTAACTGCACCCTTCAACCCCAACTAGACAGGAACAGTGCAGAGCCCCATCCTGCCTCCACAATCCCTCTCACCAAATTTTTTAAACCAATGAATTTGACAGATATATGGCGGGTACAGCACCCATCAATCAGGCAATACACATGGTGTCGATGCATTCAGGGTAATATTGTACTTGCTCGCTTGGACAAGTTTTATATTAATCCTCCACTTGAACGCCTCGTTCTGTCATCCAAAATTTGCCCATCAGGATTCTCGGACCACAGCGCAACATTTCTCAAAATTTCTGCCCCCTGCCCGAAACACAAGAGTGCTTTTTGGAAATTTAATAACAACTTACTTGATGATAGTACCTTTAAGGACATTTTTCCAGAAATTTGGAATATTCTGGTTGCCTCCCAAGGGAATTTCTCAAACCTCAGACAATGGTGGGATAATGCCAAAACGCACATCAGACTGTTCTGCCAACAATATCGTGCGTATGGTGTTCAAGAGGAAAGAAAAACCACAACCTTACTTGAAGATGAAATCCTGGAATTACAGGAACAGCTTCAGGGAACCGCAAGTGTGAGCTACCAGGGAATGAGGCAACAAATCCATGGAAAAACGGCCTTACTGAATTCCATATCCGAAAGGCGAGCACAAAATGCTTTATTGCGCCTGAAGATGAGGTACATACACGACCTTGATGCTCCAACCAAATTCTTCTTCAGCCTTAAAAGGGGGGCCTCTTCGTCAATGATTACACGCTTGCTCCATGATGGGGAACTCCTTTATGAAGATGGCAGAATCAGGGAATGTGCCCGGAAACATTTTAAACAACGGTTTATGCGGCATGACATTAACCAGGATGCAATATCGGAACTTGTTTCTAACCTTCCAACATTGGCGGAGGATCAGAAGCAGCAGTTGGAGGATCCTCTTAGGTTACCTGAGCTCACCGCTGCCTTGAAGGCCTTAGAACCTGATAAAGCCCCTGGACTGGATGGGCTGACAAGTGAATTTTTCCAGTTTTTTTGGGACACCATTGGACCTCACCTACTGCGGGTATTGAATGAATGTTTAGAGGATGGACAACTGCCGTGGAGTTGCCGGAGAGCAGTCACCACCTTAATTCCTAAGAAAGCGGACACTCAACTTATAGAGAACTGGCGTCCTATTTCTGTTTTATGTACGGATTATAAAATTTTAGCCAAAGCCTTGTCTAATCGAATGAAACCTTTTATGAATGTACTAATAGGAGAACATCAATCCTTTTGTATTCCTGGACGTACTATTTTTAATAATATCTTTCTTATCCGTGATACCATTCGGTTTTGTAACAATTTTAATATGAATGTTGGTCTGTTTTTTATTGACCAAGGAAAAGCCTTTGACTGTATTGACCACATGTACCTTTTTAGAGTTTTAGAGAATTTTGGGTTTGGACCTATTTTTATCTCGTACGTTAAACTTTTGTATTGTAATATATCCAGTGTTCTTAAAATTAATCAAGTATTGTGTAGCCCCATTGCTGTACAACGGGGAGTACCGCAAGGTTGCCCGCTATCTGGACTTTTATACTCTCTTGCCATCGAACCTCTTCTGCTCCAATTACGTACGCACATTTCTGGCTTCACTGGATCAATTCTTACCACACCGCTAAAAGTCTCTGCCTATGCAGATGATGTCTGTATTTATATAAAAAATAGTGCTGACGTCACTGCGGTGGCTCAAGCACTAAAAACATATTGTCAGGCTTGTTCAGGCCAGGTAAACTGGAAGAAGAGTGAAGCCCTTTGGATAGGACCTGGAGATTGCCCGCCAATTGTCCTACCAGGAGGAGTGAACTGGCAGAAAAGTGGCATTAAATACCTCGGTATTTTCCTCGGAGACAACACCTTTGAGCAACAGAACTGGGTGGGATTACCAGACAAGGTAATGGCAAAACTGGCCCGCTGGAAAGGACTTCTTTTTCAACTTTCGTACCGCGGAAGAACTCTCGTCATTAACAATCTTGTCGCCTCTATGCTATGGCATAAGATGATATGCCTACAACCGCCCGGGAGCCTTCTTATTACACTGCAAAAGAGCATTGTCGACTTTTTCTGGAGCGGGAAACACTGGCTCCAACCCCCCGTGGCATACTTACCACTCACTGAAGGTGGCCAAGGTCTTATTGATATCCGCAGCCGGATTATGGTCTTCCGGCTTCATATCGTGCGCCAACTTGTATATGGAGATGAAGCCCTACTCTGGAGGCCTCTGGCTAACTGCATATTACAGCTTACATGCAAGCTGGGTTACGACCGAGAACTTTTCTTGATGAACCCTCATCAAATCGATTCATCCTTGCTGCCCACCTTTTACCAAGGGGTGATGAACGCCTGGCAAGCCCTGTCCTTTTCCCGTGAAATGGCAACATACAACATGGAAATGTTGATGAATGAGCCCCTATGCTACAACCCCTTCCTGGAAAACAGCTTGAATAATAGGGGACTCGTTCAACGCTTTGTTGATGCCAAGCTGCTGCGAGTGAAAGACCTCATGACAGAGTCTGGGAGCTACCGGCTGAGTGCTGCCGCTGTGGCACAAAAAACCGGAATAAAATCTGTCAGGATCATCTCTCGGTTCCTTCAAGGGATATCCACAACGTATCGTAATACCTGCGAGGAACTTGGCCCTTCCCCCGAGGAAACAGCGGGTGACTTCCCCAAACTCCTAGTCTTCAGCCCGCCACTTAATCTGTCCCCTGGCCTGAACAGCCCTGATGATACTGCATTATCCCTTCCCGCCTTTCCAAAGAAAACTTTGTACAACGCGTACGTTAAAATTTTATACGCAAAAACATTTTCTGGGCACCCGAGGCTTCGATGGCGGGATGTTTTACCCCCAATACCCCCCAATTGCCCCAATTGGCGAAGTTTTTATCTTTTGCCTACTCCAAAGTATGTTGGAGATATTCAATGGAAACTTGTACACTGGATTTTACCTTATAATGTTTTACTGAACCGGTTTTCTACTGCTAACTCTAATCTATGCCCTTTCTGTGCATCCATTGAAACCCTACCGCATATATACCTTGAGTGTGAATGATTGCAACCTCTTTTTACATTCCTTCAGGAACGCTTTGTGAAGCTTGGTTCCCTCTTCAATCACAATGTTTTTATTTATGGTGTTTTAGGACCGTCTTCCCTTAGAAATGTGGTTTTAATGAATTTTTTAATTGGCCAGGCCAAGTTTGCAATTTATAAATCCAGAAAGAAAAAAATGGGAAACGCTTCTGACTCGTCATATGATGTACTGCTCACCTTTAAGGCTCTTGTAAATGCAAGACTAAAGCTAGAGTACCGGTTTTTTAAAATGAACAAGAATTTAACATGTTTTAAAGAAAAGTGGGTTTTTAATGATGTCATATGCACACTTGATGATGATGATTTGATAATAATTTTTCCTTGAGACCATTTTTATTGTGCTTTGTTTCTTTATGACTGAACATTACTGATTTTTTGTACTCTTGTAATAAAAGGAAGAAACAGTCTCTCTCTGTCTCCCTCTCTCGTCTCCCTCTCTCTCTGTCTCTCTGTCTCCCTCTCTCTCTGTCTCCCTCTCTCTGTCTCCCTCTCTCTCTGTCTCCCCCCCTCTCTCTCTGTCTCCCCCCCTCTCTCTCTGTCTCCCCCCCTCTCTCTCTGTCTCCCCCCCTCTCTCTCTGTCTCCCTCTCTCTGTCTCTGTCTCCCCCCCTCTCTCTGTCTCCCTCTCTCTCTCTGTCTGTCTGGCTCCCTCTATCTCTCTCTGTCTCCCTCTCTCTCTCTGTCTCCCTCTCTCTCGCTCAGTCTCCCTCTCTCTCTCTCTCTCTCTCTCTCTCTCTCTGTCTCCCTCCCTCTCTCTGTCCCTCTATCTCTCTCTGTCTGTCTCCCTCTATCTCTCTCTGTCTCCCTCTCTCTCGCTCTGTCTCCCTCTCTCTCACTCTCTGTCTCCCCTCCACTCTCTCTCTCTCTCTCACTCTCTGTCTCCCCTCCTCTCTGTCTCCCTCTCTGTCTCCCTCTCTGTCTCCCTCTCTGTCTCCCTCTCTGTCTCCCTCTCTCTCTCTGTCTCCCTCTCTCTCTGTCTGTCTCCCTCTCTCTCTGTCTGTCTCCCTCACTCTCTCTCTGGCTCCCCCCCTCTCTCTCTCTCTGTCCCCCCCTCTCTCTCTGTCCCCCCTCCTCTCTCTCTCTGTCCCCCCCCTCTCTCTGTTCCCCCCCTCTCTCTGTCCCCCCCCCTCTCTCTCCTATCCCTCCCCACCTCTCTCTCTCCTCCCCCTCTCTTCCCTCCTCTCCCTCCATCACTCTCTCTTTATCCCTCTTCCCCACCCACCCCACCCCCCACACTCTCTGACTGAACCATATGGCAAACCCTCTCATGCACTTTCATAACAATCCTCTTGAAGAAGTTCATTTGCTCAAACTCTTGGGTCTCACCATCTGCCACAATCTTTCGTTAGCAAACCACATTTCAAAGTTGGCCTCCAAAGCCAGATGCTGACTCGGCATCCTCCGTCATTCGGCACACCTGAACTTCCTTGGCATACCTGAACTCCTATATAAATCTAAAGCCTTCATCCACAGCTTGATGAGGTAATACTCTCCTCTCTGGGCTAGCACTCCCGCCTGACGCCTTGCGGCTTGACGCTCTGCAAACCAAGGCCTTCAAGATCATTGGAATCTCTCTTGATGAAGCTGAATGTATGAACCGATCACTTCCCCATCTCGGAGAGGTCGTTGGTCTCTATGTCTTCCACCACCTCCTTTCTGGTCTTGCATCCTCTGCTCGTTTATTAGTGCTTCATCCCTCCAAGGCTTCTGCAAGGTGCATGTGGTCTACAACCAGTCTCCTTCTAGTGAAACTCCCAAAATCCTGAATCACTGCTCACCTCTACTCACATGTTTGTTTTATCCCCACCTGAGGAACCAAGTTGCACATTGTCTTCAATCTCATTTTCCTTCCGGGTCTTTCATTCCTCTTTTTTCCCGCCTCTGGAACAAACTCCCTCACTCTCTTCAATGCCACTCCTCCCTCCAGGTCTTCAAAACAGCTGTTCACCACCATCTCGTATCTTGCTCCATCCAAAACCTTGATCTTTTCTACCCCACGTTAATACACACCAAATCCACATTCTTCAAATTCGGTTTTCTTTCCTGAAAGTCCTTGTAGTGTCCATCCTGTTTATCCCTGTACCCTGCCCCAGCCCTCTCCCTTCCACAGATCTCCCGATGTTCCTGTTCCCCACTGTTGTGCCTTCCTCTCTCTCCCCCCCCCCCCCCCACCCCGCCCCTTTCTTGTCTCCCACTCCCTTTATTACATGTTATAGGTGTTCGTTATTACACAAGCCTCGACTTAGTATACAATAAAGTCTGGGTTCAAATCTCCAAGCCCAGCTATAAACTGTCATCCCAATGTTTCACGGGCAGGACGTTCGATTCATCAATGTGTGTGCCGTCCTTAGGGTGGACATTAAACTGGGTTCCGCCCGCGTTAGTTGGTGGACGTTAAAGATCCTTCGCGAAGAGTAGGTGAGCTATTGACGACACCATCGTCTCATTCTTGCCCTAACCTTAGTTGAACCTCAGACCTTGCCAAACGGTTAGTGAAATATTTGAGCCAAACTCTCACCCGCCCTCTCCCAGTCAACCCCACAAGAACGTGGGAATAATTGTGGCCATAAAGAAGAAGCAGTTGGCTGACAGAAGGCAGTGTTAGCTGACTTCCAAGCAGATGAAAGATGTCCTGCGGCAAATGATAAGGTAAATGGAGGAGAATGTTTATGAAATACAAGTCAGGAGACGACGATGGTTCACGAGCGAGCGGTATTCAATGACAAATGACGGACTATAACCGAAACTGGCCCGGACTGGGGGGTCGGGGGCCCACGTAGCAGGTGTCGGCCCCCGACATGGGTGTACATGCCTATTTACAAAGGGCCCCCAATGTGCTGCGTGCGCAGGCCTTTAAGAGCCAGCTGTGCGTAATTGTGTGTGGTGCTGGCCTGGAAATGTCAAAACGAAGGTTACTGACCTTGAAATGAGATAGAAAATAATGTATAATCAGTTATGAGGATAGTTAGCTACACAATACCGAAAATTAGGTTCGATTCCGACAACTTTGAAACTTTGACCTTTGTGACCTTCAAAGGTTGAAGATTCTGAAATTTGTTGGAAAACTTGTATTTCATGATGTATCTGATAATATAAGATCATGTACGACATTTCATCCCACCAGGAAGTGAACAATGCAATAAAACCATCAAAAATCGACTTTTCTAAATTTCGTGACCTTGTGACCTTGACCTTGGGTCGAAAATGAAAAATCGAGCTCCGTGGGGCTAGACACATGACATTGCCTAACCTAGACACATGCCTAACCAAATATCGAAACCCCTGTCAGATTCCACCAACTCCCTCGAAGAGGATGTAGCTTGAACTCAATTACCCCCCTAAAAATTCATCTTTTTCGGGCGTGGCTCCGCCCACAATGGGCGCAATACGCCCACTCTAGGCAGGACACAACTAGATCATAATATCAACCTTCCACCCAAGTTTCATCAAGATCGGATGATATCATCGGGTAGTTATGCTGCGGACAGACAGACACAGACACACACCCATGACGAATATAGTGGTCACTCTGTTTGATAACTCGTGAACCAATATGTTGTCTTCTGATTTCTGATTCAATCAGTCAACGAAGCGATGGGTAAAAATGCCCAGTATTTTATATTTCTCTTCTATATCAGTTCTGAACAAAGCCATACACCAGGAATTTTTTTTGTTGTATACTAGTTCGAGGCTCGTGTAAGAGTTAGCATTCATCACAAAAAAAACAACAACAAACGGACACATTAAAAAACATATAATAAAGGGAGCGGGAGACAAGATGGTGAGAGAGAGAGTGAAGCACACAATTACAACAGTAGAGAACAGGGACATCGGGAGATCTGTGGGATGGAGAGGGCTTGGAGAGAGGAGGCATGGGAAGGGGGGGGGGGGGGAGGTATAAAACACATGGACACTGCTAGGACTTCAAGGAAATAGGTCGGTATTTCAAAGAAAGTGGATCAGGGGCGAAATTAACGGGGGTAGAAAAGATCAAGGTTTTGGATGGGGGAAGAGAAGAGATGGTGGTGAACAGCTGTTTTAAAGACCTGGAGGGAGGTGTGGGATGGAAGAGAGTGAGGAAGTTTCTTCCAGAGGTGGGAGAAAAGAGGATGAAAGCGTGAAGGTGAGCAGAGAGTCTTGATTTTGGCAGTTTAACCATAGGAGGGTTGCAGGCAGCTCTTGTGCGACCTGTGGGAATATTTGGTGGACAGAGCACAGATAGAGCTGGAGGAGCTAGGCCAGAGAGGAGTCGGTAGAAGACAGAAAGTCCACCAACCTGCCTGCCGTGAGGGAGTGAAAGGTCCTCAGAGTTAGCTTCATCGCGGGAGATTCCAATGATTCTGAAAGCTTTGGTTTCAACAGCGTGAAGCCGAGCTAGTTGTGAGGCAGGAGCACCAGTCCAGAGGGGAGAGCAGTATTCCATTGAGCTGCGGATGAAAGCCTTGTATGTGGTTAGCAGCTCTGGTGTGCCAAGGAAGGACTTTGCATGACGGAGGATGCCCAGTAGGCGGCTGGCTTTGGAGGCCAGCTTGGAAATGTGGTTTTCCCAGGAAAGATCATGGCAGATAGTGAGACCCAAAATCTTGAGTGACAGAACTGCAAGAGGATTGTTCAGAAAATACATGGTTGTCCAGTCGGTCTTTTTGGAGAGACATCGTAAGATTGTGAGACTTGTCAGGATTGAAAGACATGTTCCACTTGTTTGACCAGTCTGTGATTTTGTCCAGGTCTGCAGAGAGTAAAGAGGCTGCAGACTGCCGATCCTAGTGATGAGGTAGGGAGCGGCAGAGAGTGGAGTCATCAGCAGAGAGATAGGATTTTCTGGAGAGTCGGAGAGATCATTGATGAAGACCAGAAAAAGCACAGGGCCCAGAACACTGCCTTGGGGAACTCCAGCCTGAACAGGAATGGGAGATTAGAGAACTCCATTCAGGGCCACACATTGACCATGACCAGAGAGGAAGTCCGCAAGCCATGCATGGCGATTTCCATGGATACCATAGGAGGAGAGTTTGGTGAGCAGAGCGGGGTGCCAGACCGTATCGAAGGCACAAGACATGTCAAGGGAGACAGCTCTGATTTCCTGTTTGGCATTGAGGACCTCCATCCATTGCTGAGACAGCAGAAGCAGCATGCCCAGAGTAGGGTGACCTAGTCTGAAACGAAATTGATGATCAGAGATCAATCCATTGGAGAAGAGGAAGGATTTGATATCCGAAGCAATGATGCATTCCATGACCTTGACCTTGCTGATAATTGGGAGCAGGCTGATTGGTCTGTTGTTGCAACAATCTGTTTTTGCACATTTTTTGTGTTAAGTGGTAATGTTGGCTGATTTCCAAGCTGATGGCAGATGACCTTGAGCAAAAGAGAGGGTGAAGAGAAAAAAGAGAGGGTGTGAAAGAGCGGCAGAGCAGGACTTTAGGACCCGTGGGCTGATGCCGTCAGGTCCAATTGCAGAATCAGAGTTGAGGTTTGACAAAAACTTCTCCACCTTGTCAGGAGAGAAGGACACAGAGTCCAGGAGCAGTTGGGTCGACTGGGTAACGTGGGAACAGAGAGAGATGGGTTTGGGACACATGATTTTGAGGCAAACACAGAGTTGAGGCATTCAGCTTTTTTCACGTGCGGAGTCAGATGTGTAGCCATTTGAGATAAGGGAAGGGATGGAGAGGGAACCAACACCAGAAACAGATTTGACCAGACGCCACCATGATTTCGAAGAGGGAGACAGGTTTGAGAGTTCAGTCTTGAGAGTAGAGAGAGAGTGTTTCCTGGCTCTCCTGAGGGTGGACACACACTTGTTCCGGGCTTTGTGAAAGGAAATGAGATTGCCTCCCGTTGTATTTGCTTTCCAGGAGGCGAAGGCAAGTTGTTTCAGGGCCACTGCAACACCACAAGATTCCATGAACCATGAATGGGAGGAAGGGTATGACAACTGAAGACCAGATGGGATAAATCTGTGCATGAGAGAGAGAGCAATTTACTTTGGAAGATTCCCAGGATGAGTTGTTGTCAGAGGCAGTAGAGATGGGAGACCAGTCCAGATGATTGATGGCTGCTTGAAGACCGTGCCAGTTGGACTGAGTGAAATGCCAGACTCGTCGACGCTGAAGAGGATCTCTGAGAATGGTCAGAGAGATGTCCACTTTAACAAGCATATGGTCAGATGAACCGATTGGAGCAGAAGAAGAGCAGCAGACATTTGCAGGGAAGTTTGTCATAACCAAGTCTAGAAGAGAAGATCCTCCGTTGACTGAGATCTGGGTTGGGAAATTGACAGATTGTGTCAGTCCCAGTTGGTCGCAGAAGTCCTTTGCTGAGGTGCCATGGCTGGTGTGAGAGGTACCCAACCCAGCCAGCTGGCATGATAACAGTTGAAATCACCACATATGAGGTAGAGAGAGTTGGGATGAGTAGATAGAATTTGGTCCATGTTATCAGACAACGAGATGAAGATGAAGTCCTCACTGTTTGGTGGACGGTACAACACACATATGAACAAACGGTGGGAGAGGAGAGGAAGCCGCAGCCAGAGGTACTCCGGGGGTGTGGTGGAGAGAGGGCGGTGCAGGAAGAGTGAGGAAGATTTTAAAAAATATATATAAAGATAGCAACCACACCTCCAGGACGAGGCTCAAGTCTATTATACCGGAGGAGAGAGTAACCAGGAAGAGATATTAAGGAATCAGAGACATCTTGAAGGAGGAAAGTTTCTGTTAAGCAACCTGTTTAGAGAGATCAATTTGGTTTGAGCGAAGGCCCTGGATGTTTGAGGTCCATACCATTAAGGAAGAGGAAGGGGGAGCATCGGATACAGGACAGGGGAGGGGAGGGGTAGGGTAAGATGAGGAAGAGGAGGAGGAGGTAGGGAGAGCTGTTGATGGTGTGTCAGAGATTTCAAAAGAGGTAGGAGAAAGGGAAGAATGAGGCGGACAAAAGGTTTGATGGTGATTGGATGTGGTACAGTGAGGTGTTGCTTGAGGGGGTGAGGGGGGCAGAGCGAGGAAGAGGGTTGGAGGAGATGGAGGTAAGAGTTGGACGGGAGAGGAAGTGGGGAGGATGCTTTGAGGAGGAGGGGTGAGAGGGGAGAATTGGAGAACAATGGAGGATGGGGAGATTTAAAGGGGGGGGGGGAGTTGTTTGGGGAGGGGTTAGGGGGGGAGTTTAGGAGGGTAAGGGTGAGGGGGCTGTTTAGGAGGGGAGAGGTGAGGGGAGAGTTTCGGAGGGGAGGGGTGAGGGGAGAGTTTAGGAGGGGAGGAGCGAGGGGAGAGTTTCGGAGGGGAGGGGTGAGGGGAGAGTTTAGGAGGGGAGGGTGAGGGGAGAGTTTAGGAGGGGAGGGGCAAGGGGGAAGATTTGAAATGGATGGGTGAGGGGGGAGTTTCAGAGTGGAGGGGTGAGTTTGGATTTTAGAAAGTGTTGGACGATTAATGGAAAACGAACATTTATTGCAAAATGAGTTTCTTGTGATTTTCGAGTCAGAGATCCTTTTGAAAACGTTGGAGGAGGGGTGGAATGCAGGTGAGTTTAGGGAATGTAGGAAGGAGGAACTGTAAGAGATTGAATTTTTGTTTGAAATGAAGAGATTTGGTGAGCAAATCGAAGACAACCTTTTCAAGAAGAAGAAGAAACGTGTGTTATAATATACTACAGAATACAACACTTCAGGGGAAGTTTAAACATTTTAAAACTCAACTGTGAAAACTATCTGGGGAAATTCCTGAAATGAGGGCATGAAGGATTCCTCATGGGGATTAAGGATTCCAGGACAGGTTTAGAAGCAGGAACAGAAGAATAGGAGATTGACAGCCAGGAGAGCAGAGAACGAAGAAACAGGGAGGTGTATAAGCAAATGTGTTAGTACGGGAGGAGGGGCCTACTTTTTAAATTCTTCGTTAATATATTTTTTTGAAGGTTAGTTGAAAGTGGATCAGTGGAAGAAGGAGAACGTTGGAGTATGGTGAAAACTATAATTGGAAAGGTGTCGGCTGGAGAGGATTGAGTTATGAAGGAAGGAGAGAAAAATGCGGGTGGAGCGAAACACGTGGTTATGATCGGTGGAGAGGAAGCAACTGGAAGAGAAGGAAATAAAGTTGTTTTTTTCCGAGTTAATTTTTTAATGGGAAGTATGGAAATATGTCTGAAAAGACAGATAAAGGAAAAAGCAATACAGTGAGAGAACGAAAGTAAATGGACAACAAAAGGCCGCCGAGGAGACAGGAAAGCCTCGAGGGACAAGGCCTGAAAATGCGGCAGGAACAACTGACTGTTACACACAGTTATGCACGATTTACACTGAGATCTTCCAAGAAACACACAGTAGACAGAAACACAGTAATATAAAAATACAGTTTTGACAAAAAATACAAACGGGGAAAATGTTTTACTATTTTGATAGCGTGGAGAGCTTGGAAAAACACAGCCTCACCAGCAGAACTGGAAGCGGAGGTCATTTGATGTAATATCGTGCTTTCTTTATGACCTTATGTCTTATGTAATTAAGAGAAGGAGAAGATTAATAGCAACCCCACACAGTTTTGCTGCCTGCTTCATTAAAAGATAATCGTTGCAGTCATTTATCTTGGCTATATTATAATATACAACCCACATATAGTGCCACTTCAATATATACTGTCCAATATTATTCTGCAGATTAATCACATGGGGTCACATATAGTCAAACAACACTTGTAGATTGAAATGTGTGTTTGGAGATGAATGGTCTCTCTTCATGTTCAATGAAAGATTATTTTAAATATGAATCAGTCATAACCTGAAAATAACGAAATTGTGATATGAGTATTAAAAAAAGAAAATAAATTAAAAATAAGAAAAAAATGAATAAAAATAAGAAATAAAAATATTATAAAAATATTAAATTACAATATTTAATTTTTTTAAATATTAATTAAAAAAAATTATACTTATTAAAATGATATTTAAAAATAAAAAATATTAATTCAAATTATTATAAAATATTTATAATATTATTTAAAAAAATTAAAAATATGAAAAATGAAAAAGATTATCAAAAAAAAAAAGAGTATTCAAAAAAACCTCATATCCATTATTGATAATATCTATGGAAATATAAACCTGATTCAGAATTCACACACATGCATACAGAACACGTTACAAAGACGAGGAGTTGAGTGGTCTTTGAAATGCCCAGAGAGCGATAGACATTCAGGGAACATCAGTTTTATCACAGAAGTCAAATGCCCTGAACAAAAGATGCTTGAGATGAGCCTTGCAGAAGCTGCCACAGGAGATGCCAGTTACTGAATGGAACTACTAAATCCTCACAATTTCAAAAAAACATTGTGTCTCGTCTGTCATTTAGAATTGCACTTCAGGCAAAAGGCATTCAGTTATGTAACAATGCAAAGATGGTCTCACAGCGCACATCCATCCAATCACTTGTTAATTACCCTGCAATAAGGACGAGAAAGATGGCTCAAGTGATGCTCAAGGCTTTGATGGATTCCTCAATTCCGTCTCGAGCACATTTATCAGAACTGCAGTTAATTAATCTGGCTCGACATTCCAATAATGCGGCACATCTACAACAGCCAAAACTCCAGGGAGGTTTTCATTCCAATATTTCTGCAATTTAGGTGCAATTGTCGTGCTCAGGTTGATTAAGTGGATCTTGGCACCTCTCGTTACGATGGTAAGAAGTGAAATGTCCTGGTAGTCAGGTTCACTATGTCAATAAATTATATTTCGTTCAAAATCATGGTAGATTAGCAAACCTATACATTTTTGGAAAGGTTATAGCATAAGGAAACTAAAAATCAATGTTTACATTTGGAGAGATACCTGTATGGCGGCCATTTTGGATTTTCAAAATGGCCACTTTAAAATACATATTTTGTTCTATTTCTGCCTCTAATTACCCTAAAAACTTTAAAAAATATATTAAACCTATATTTTCAGGGACAAGGAATCCAATGAAAGTATCAAATTAGTGCTATGGGGAATGGTAAGACACGAATCAAAGGTTTTGAATTGCAAAATACTGTCTTTATATTCGCGATAAGTTGCATAATCAAATACATGTTATCATTTTGTACAGGCAGTTAATAACATCAAAATGTGTCACAATAATTCATATCACTAAACATACACAGGCAGTCAGCAAAATCATATATACACATGCAGTCAGTATAACTTCACATCTACACAGGCAGTCAATGACAAAATATACACAGGCAGTCAATGGCATCAAACATACACGATTACAGAATATGCCATTTAGAGTTCGTCATCACTGTCCTGTGTGTCGTATCCGACAATATAGTCCGCATCGCTTTCACAGTCCGTTCCACACAAGCAAAGGTCGGTCAAATTGATTGGCAAATCGAATTTGTCGAATGGTCGATCGAATCGAATTCGATGAATCGAATCGAATCGATCGAATCGGTCGAATGGTCGATCGAAGCGATTGGTCGAATTGATCGAATGGAATTGGTCGATTGGTCGAATTGGTCGAATCGAATTGGTCGGAATTGGCAAATGTAAACATTGATTTTCAGATTTTCCATGTAATAACGTTTCCAAAAATGTATAGGTTTGCTAATCTACCATGATTTTGAACGAAAAAACATAGTGAACCTGACTATGGGGAGAAATCCTCAAAAAAGTAAAATCTTACAAACAGAATGTCCAGCACAATAGGAAATACCATGAAGAGGTGAGGGACAAATTAGAGGAGTCTTAAAAAATTAACGACACCCACAAAGAGAGGTCTTACATTTCCTATAGAAGTTAAAATTCTTTTTCTTTTTTCGCGTAAAAAAATATAATAAAAATTCCAAATTCACGTAAAATCAATTCATGCAGATGGGCCCATCGAGTTCGTGGATTATAAACGTTGTAATCTCCAGTTGTACAAACGGATGCAAATGTATTCGCTCGAAATTAAACTGACATCAGTGGCTCAGGTTCAGATTGTACAAGTGTGTGGAGGATAAGATGGTCGGTCAAATTTCCATGCAATTCGAGCTATTATTAGATGCTATCTCGATGCAGACAACCTCTCATGCATGGATACTTTGCGTAAAACGAAATACCATTGATAACGCGAATACCTGCCCTTTGTGCATAGGCTTTGGTAGATTTTTTTTCTGTTTTTCTTTTTCTGGTGTGTATGCGTATTACATAATTTTATTTGGTCAATACATGTCCATCGATGTCATTTATTACTTATTTGCAAAGGTCGCTTGTGTAAAGGATGCAGAGGCTGTTGTCTCCTTTGCTTGACAGTGTTTTATCGAATTTTTTATTTTATTATTAATCTAATGCTTTATTACTTTGTATAGATATGTAGAACAATGTGACTTATGGATAGCCGTAATTTGCGCAATGCAGGTGGATTACGGAAGGACAAAATTGCAAAAACCGGGAGAGGAAGGCCTAGTGTGGATTTTTTTTTCAATCGAATGACTAATCGAAAAATAAAATTCACACTCACCGACAATGACCTGGAGTCACAGAGCATCCGATGAGAGGCATTCATAGATCGCCCTCTAGAGGTTCATAGTTACAAGGGCATCAAATTAAATCGCCACCTTAAGAGCCATTTCAGGTCATAAAAGCCAGGTAACAACTCAGTGAGGAAGAGACAATTGTCAAACAAAACTAAGTAGACTTGTTCAAATATACAATATTGTTTACAAAGCTTAGCTTTAGTGTTTGCCAATTAAAATATTTGTCCTGTATAAAATGTATTTTCTGGCATTTACACAATTTGTTGTACGTAACGTACATTTCTGTGATATGGGACAAAGTTGCCCCAGATAGGCCATCCGACAACAAAGGTGGACCTATAAATTTTGAAGAAAAAAAACATGCGTTTAAATGGCATTAAAATAAATGGAAAACAAAATATGATGTTTGCTCTGTACCAACAAACAGAAATATATCCACTTTCAGTCAAATGTATTTGTATTACGTGTATTTTGCTGCTGTTTCCTCTGGTTTTTTTGGTTGTTGTTGTTTTTTTTTTGGGAGTTACCTCCCTCCATGTTCTTCCTTTTTGCTACCAATGGAGTTTGGGGAAGGGTTGAAGGCTTGAAGCAGATTTCCTGGACCTACCCCTCACCAGATCTTTGTATGGAATGGACAATATGTCATTTACCATACATTGTGTCATGAAAAAACATTCAGACATTCATTTTCACCAAGACATGTTTGCCCAATAGATAAGTATCATAAATGCCATTGATGCATGAGTTGAGCCCATCTTGGTGAGATTTCAAAGGCAGATAAGTCTTTGTTGTCTCCAAAACCCAACAAGAGATGGAAGCCCTCAATGTCAGACATGTCATATCTCATGCTTTTGATACAGTCTGGCATCTTGCCTTGCTCTCCAAACTCTCTGCCTACAGAATCCAAGGTCAACTCCACAAATGGCTCACTGACTTCCAATATTTGGCACTCAACAGAATCCTTTCATCTCCTCATCCAGTCAAGGCTAGAGTGCCCCAAGGCAGTGTTCTGGGCCCAGCCCTATTCTTAATTTTTATAAATGACCTATGACCCTGGAGAATCCTCTTTATCTCTTTACTGATGATGCTACCTTCTTTGGCCTGCGGCCTTCCTTCCCGCCAAGCACCGAGCCGCGCCCTGACAGCGCACTTGGGGTGGACACCCTTCCTGACGAGATACACCAGCCAATCTGAGCTAAGTAGATTAAATAATCACACCATTATTTTCCAACGTTATTTTATCCCTTCGTCTGTGTTTAAGTCTGGTGTGGAGGATCCCGTTTAGGAATTTAGTTTTACCGTCACGGTTCTTGTTATAGGCATTCCCTTTTAAATAAACCTGTTATTATTGTACATTTCTAAACCGGGTTTTCGTTTAAGTTATTTTTTGCAGGTTGAAGACTGCCTGGCGGGATCTCTCAGGTAAGCACTTCAGCTTCCTCCCCTTCCCTTACTTTCCTCCGGCGCATATAGTAAAATCCGCATTTGATCATCGCCTCCAAGTAACGCTCGATTTGCCTTCCATGACTCTCCCGGTGTTAACTGAGGGAATCACATGACAATATATATATATATATATATATATATATATATATATTTGTTGCGGACACGGGGGACGGCACTCCCGTTAGCAAGGGGGGGGGGGTTAATCCCCTTGTCCTGTTAAGCTGGTCGTCCGACCATTCCTGGGGGTATCGCGCTCCTTCCGGTCGGAAGCAGGGCGATACTCCGCCCGAGCCATGGACAAGATGGTAATTGCTGAGCAGTTTAGCAATCCGAGGCTCGAGCCGTTAGCGGCAGACTAAACCTGATTATAAAGCGGTTGACCAAATCGTGCCACGTATATTCAAATGAAAGAAGGGACGAAAACGATCGAATGAGAAAGAAACCAAAGGTAAGAAGGAACACGGGTTTATTACTATCTATAAGAGGAAAACGAAAGGAAGGCATTTACAAGGAGGAAAAAGCAGATACACAGGGCAGCCTTAAAACAGTCTTAATTATTAAACCCCAGACAACAAAAAGGACAGACAACAGACTTACACGACAAAGGGAATTGCAGGCAGGAATGGCTGGAAGAAGGTTCGGAGGAAAAGCACAGCGAGGAGGGTCCGCTTCAAATCCACGCTCCGGGCTGGAAAACGAGCAGCCGGCGGCAGCCCCACATATACGGTTTCAGTGGCGAAAACCCGGCAGGCAGCGCGGTTTATGTTGCCACTGTCTTGGCGACCCGAGCGCACCGACTCTTGCACCCCAACGATGCTCGTGCTCAAAAAGCTGCTCGGTGCTCCTCTCTCCCTCCTCTCTCGGTTCTTCCTCCTCGGTCATCTCTGTAAGCAGTCCCTCTCCTTCCTTTTATCGGGCGTCGCCGAATCAAGCCGCGGTTCCTCAGGCTACGCCCATATGGGAGCTCACCGCAGCCCTGGTTGGCTGGTTAGGGCTTACCGGCCATGCCCCTGGCGGGTTGATGACAGGGCCATGCCTCTTCCTCGGCGTTCCGCCCCCTTTTTCCTGTCCTTGGCCTCGTGCGTAATGGAGTTCTGGCTTGATGGTAAAAGAACCCTTACTGCCATTGAGGATAGAAAACCATTCGTACTGGTGTTGAAGAGCTTGGGGCCTATTCTTATTTCATTAATGGAACGTAGATTCAACTATTGGAAACACAGCCTTACCTGAAACACATATTACTGAAATAACTATAGAGAGTCCTATGGTGGCCTACGTGTGGCGATGTGGACTATCTAGAGGACGACCTTTGACCTTAACAAGAAATGGAGGTATTTACACAGATAATTATTTACAAAGGGTATATTTACAACAATTTACTAAGTGCAGGGTTCTCAAAACCCCAACAATATACTAGCTTGGCTCGGCTCGCTGCGCTCGCCTCACCAAGCGTCGTTACTGAGCAACGTGCTTATTTTAACTGAGGATAATGACTGTACCTGAGTTGCTGTGTTGTCATGATTTACACCGATCATAACACAAACAATTATTTTGCACAAATGTACAGTCACGTGAAAAAGTAAGTTCACCCCATGTAAAGTTTTGACTTTTTCAACCTATTTCAACATACAGCTATTTGATCTTCATTTCAACAATATTGATAGATAAAGGTGATATAATATAACAAATATCATGAAACATTTACATTTTGTCGTCTATTGTATAATTTAAATAAACATAAATGCAAATTTCGCATGTGGAAAAAGTAAGTACACTGTGGAAGTGTAATTCAGTGTAACTTATTGATTGGCACTGGTAACTTATTGATTAAGACTGGTAACGAAGCAGATACATTTTACCTGCAACCTCTGTGAAAGCCGAGTTCGTAAATGAGTGTCAGGAATGTGCCCGAACATGGTAATCTCTTGTCCACCTGGTCACAGCCCCAGGCTGGAGCACCCTCCTACTGTGTAAATGGAAATCACAGCAGGAGGGGAGCGAGTTGATGCCAGGACTTGGTGCAATACATGACCTCGGGGCATCAGCGGAAGAAGGATTAACGTTTCAGCGGACAGAGGATTAAGTCCAGTTCGTCCATATAAACTAGAGCAAACGTGGAGTCGACAGGACTTGCTACGTGAAGCGCTGACCGAACGGGAGTGTCGGATGAACGAGAAGGACCAGCGAAAAGAGTTAACCTGATCCATTATATTATGCGGTATCATTTTGGTAATTGGATGAAGTGAATACAGTTAATAAACTAGACCTTTTGTAACCTGTGTCCGGTCATTGGAGTCCTGTGAGTCCCCCACTACAAATTCCCTGACAATCTTGGAGGCACCGCTGACATCAATTGTACACACAAACAAGTCTTCTTTAAAAGGTGAGTGTGTCTTGTTTGGTCCAATATGATTTACGAACTTGGAAGTTATGGGTACATACATGGGGGAGCAGGTGGTCTGGGGCTTCTTTGCGCACCGATGCCGCGATATAGGTGGCGTGAGCCATCACGAATGGGATTTCGATAAACGACTGTAGCAATTTATTCGTTTTTTTCCTAAATGATTTCTGTAAATACGTATTTTTGCGCTGGTTATTAAAGGGCCTTGCTGTGACCTGGAGGCAAGCGGAGCAAGTGTGCACCTTGCGACCGCTTGCTTCCAGGACGTGTAAGGCCGGTACACTCGTTTACCCACCCGCACACGTATAAAGTACTACTTTTTTTTTGCACTTGTTCGAAGCACTTGACTTGCTCGGCGCTCGGCGAGCGACAGGGAACCGGGAAACGGAATTATATTTATATATATATATATTTCCAATATGGTACACCGGCCACAACGATTTTAGCGATTATCCGAGTTTTTTTTTAACGATTTCTGTAAATACGTATTTTTCCTGCGCTGTGTAATTCTTCTGACACGCGCCACGAAGAAACGCACCACTGATGTGCATGAAGCGACTTGTTTGCCGGTTCGGTAAGGTCCGTCCGTACACGTGTACAATCGTGTACACCCGTTTTAAATAAATAATTTTTTTCAGTTTTCCCGCCATGCCTATAAATTCATGACAGACAACCCCCCCTCATGCCGGTCCAGAATTATGATGAAAGATGGCGATTGAAAAAAAATTGCATCAAATTTTGTCCAGGTCCATCACGAAGCCTTTGAGACATGCTTCACGGTTGAATAAAAAACCACCGTTTAGAGTACTTCTTTTTTTGCACTTGTTCAAAGCACTCGACTTGGAGCCAGCGACTTGCTCGGCGGGGGATATAATTTTAGATATATATATAGTACGGGCATGCCCTAGTGAGAGATAATTACAGGAAATGGTGTTTGTGAGTAACAACCACCCTCTGGTCGAGGCTCATAGAAGGGGTGATGCTTACTGATTCGGCACGCTTACAATAGGTGTTAATGGTGGGATGTCAGAGGTTTTGGTGTGGGTTAATGTTCACACTGTTTTGGAAAATAATGCTCGATGCAACATGATCCTAAAAAAAGAACCCAGCCCTACATCGAAAGATCAGGAAGGGAAGGAATGGAAAATTTGTCAAGGTTTGAAATTAATCGGACAAGGGGGTCCCAAGGTATGGTCACCGTACTCGCAAGCCGTTCGCTTTGGCTCTGCGGATGGACCGAACCATTGCATGTAAATAGAAGGGGGGTTCTGTGGTCGTTCGCTTTGGCTCTGCGGATGGACCGAACCATTGCATGTAAATAGAAGGGGGGTTCTGTGGTCGTTCGCTTTGGCTTTGCGAATGGACCAAACCATTGCATGTAAATAGAAGGGGGGGTTCTGTGGTCGTTACTGCCACGTGGTTTCAAAGTTTTGTTGTTGTTGTTTGCACGCATGTTTTTTGCAAGCACGTACGGGCGAGCACGTACGTGCGGGCACGCCCTAGTATATATAAATTGAGGTAATATTAAGTTATGGAATTAATTGCTTTCAACAATGCAAAGGGTGACAAAATATGGGATTTTAATGGGATTTTTTAATGGGATATTGGTTTAGGAATGTTTAGAGGTCATTGCAATGTGATAATGACTTGTGACCATTTGTTGTCGAAACGTTTGGGACCATTCAAAGGTTGGGTTGTGCTAACGTTTCCACAACGTCGCTACAACGTTTCACTTTCGTTGTTGCAACGTTTTGCTCCAACGTTTTGGGAACATTCAAATGTTGTGTTTTGCTAACGTTTCCACAACGTCGCTACAACGTTTCACTTTCGTTGTTGCAACGTTTTGCTCCAACGTTTTGTGAACATTTAAATGTTGGGTTTTGCTGACGTTTCCACAACGTCGCTACAACGTTTCACTTTCGTTGTTGCAACGTTTTGCTCCAACGTTTTGGGAACATTCAAATGTTGTGTTTTGCTAACGTTTCCACAACGTCGCTACAACGTTTCACTTTCGTTGTTGCAACGTTTTGCTCCAACGTTTTGTGAACATTTAAATGTTGGGTTTTGCTGACGTTTCCACAACGTCGCTACAACGTTTCACTTTCGTTGTTGCAACGTTTTGCTCCAACGTTTTGGGGACATTCGAATGTCAAGTGAATCGAATGAGAATTCAGGAATTATTTCATTATTAACGATTAATGAAGTACTTATTTAATTAATTACATTTCTTATTACATCTATCTATAATTCCAGTAATCTCTGTCTGTACGTTTGTACGTCTGTTTGTCTGTGACCGCTGTTTCTCGACAACCACGGGTCCGATATACTTTTAACTTGCCAGGTATATTGCTGGGGACCCGAGGATGTGCCTTTTCAAGGTTTCATATTAATCGGACAATTACTTACCGAGCTATGTCCAAAAAACGATTCAACCAATCAGAGAGCTTGCAGAGGGCTTTGCGAATGGACCAAACCATTCATGTAAATAGAGGGGGGGGTTCTGTGGTCGTTGCGAATGGACCAAACCATTCACATCGAATCATCGAATCACATCGAATGGACCAAACCGTTCGCTTTGGACCAAACCATTGCATGTAAATAGAGGGGGGGGGGTTCTGTGGTCGTTGCGAATGGACCAAACCATTCATGTAAATAGAGGGGGGGGGGTTCTGTGGTCGTTACGTTACTGCCACGTGGTTTCAAAGTTTTTTTTTGTTGTTGTTGTTTGCACGCATGTTTTTTTGCACCCACGTACGGGCACGCCCTAGGATGTTTACACACACACACCCCTACACAAATTTTTTTTTTTTTTTTTTTTTTGGCAAGGAACGGGCACCCACGTACGGGCACGTCCTAGCTTATATATAGTACGGGCATGCCCTAGTTACAGTAATTACATTACAGTAATTACCTGAGGTAATTACTGTAATTACAGTTCCGGTAATTACAGTAATTACAGTAATCATTACAGTAATTGCAGTAATCTTATTACAGTAATTACATTACATTAACTCAGGCACCTTTTGGGTAAGGAAGCTGATATTTGGACATGACACTGACCAAGTGATGTGGCTGTCAAGGAAAATATTGATTTATTGATTAATCATTTAATAAATTAACTCGTTGATTTATAAATGACTTATTTAATTAAAATTCCTCAGAGATACATCTTCGGATGAAATACTTGCAGATTGGTTATGCTATGAGCCAATTGATTAAGGAAAATATTTTGTGATGGCCATATTGGCAATTTCGTGGCCATATTCGTGGCAACTCAGTTAGTGCCACTGCACCTTTAAAATGCATCCCTGCGTTCATTTTTCGATCGATTGAGTTGAAATTTTGAACAATCGGATCTGGACTGTCGTTGTTAACGACTCTAGCACGCACTCGTCCAATCAGGATGGAGCGGTATGGTCCCCGGATCATCACTGCCCGCAGTTTTAATTAATTTTACTTTTTCTCTTGGGCATATAATTTTGAAGACATGCATGTCATGATAGAGGAAATGTTTGTTCTGTTAAACGGAATAAATGTTGTTTATTTGTGTGGGTGTGTATTTTTGTGTATTTGGATATATTTTCACGACTAATTCCAGTTATCGTCCTGCAAAAGGTCTGCTCGTTCTTTTCCTTTGAGTCGTAAATTCCTGTTGAATTCTCATTAAAAAGCGGAATTAAGTACGCTGTGTGATGATGGAGATCCTTGATGACGAATCAGGAATAGTGAATGAGCAGACAAATATCACGGATGGTACACCAGATAGGGAAAATGTAGATGAAACCCCTTTTGCTCAGGTGCTGTGTAGCGCTGCACAAAGATCCATATGAGCGGGGCCTGGGTGCTGTGTAATTAGTACACAAAGAACCAATTACTAGGGTGCTGAATAAACACAAAGATCCATTTTTGGAGCTGGTTCTCCCGGTGCTGTGATTTATTCAAAGAACCAAAATCTTGTAAGAATTAAGATATGATTTGTCGACATCATAAATACTTTAATATATGTAACGATTTTTGTAACGATCATCCTGCAAAAGGTCTGCTCGTTCTTTTCCTTTGAGTCGTAAAATCCTGTTGAATTCTCATTAGAATGCGGAATTAAGTACGCTGTGTGATGATGGAGATCCTTGATGACGAATCAGGAATAGTGAATGAGCAAACAAATATCACGGATGCTGCGGCTGGAGCAGGGGAAGCGATTTTTGAATTGTTCAGTGATTATTCGATATTGTTATGACTTATTGTCAATAGGTATACTAAGTGGCCATGAGGTAGCCTGTTGCTATGTACAGTTTTATTCTATTGTTGATTATACCACATAGCTGTGGTGATAAAGGAAATGTTCGTTTTAAATAGATGATTATGATAGGACCATGACTATAAAATCATGATGATTATTATGAATGATATCATAGGGTTCAAATGCAGAATGCTGCATGAACTTGGGAAAGAACTTTCAAGCCCTATGGGATAAATTGGGTATTACAAGCGATGGAGTTTCAAAATTTAGCATGATTGAAGAAATTTTACAGTCTTATTTCAGGAGTTTTACGAAATTTATATTGCCAAGAGATTTTGGATACTATTAAAAGAAAAATGATGAGATATTTTTCCCAATGAACTTTAATATCTGCCATCCATTTTGGCTGTCTCACGAATGAAGGATGAGTTGCCTTTAGTGGTTGCAAAGAAAATTTGTGGAGACCAGGCAAAATGGGGAAATATGTCAGATATGACCCTAGGACAGGACGGTGATTCATCAATTAACATGAGGTACGAACCAGAGGTGACGGTCAATGGATGGACCTGTCCTGACATCATTGGGGAAAGGGCTTATGCAAGGAGTCATCCAGAATGATTAATTTAATTTATTGATGAATATTAATGAATTAATTGAGATTGAACCTAATTGATTGAATTTAATAGAATAAATTTAACTGAATAAATTGAATTGAATATATTGATTGTTTGATTGATGAAAATGCGGTCTCAAGAAAGAAGCTTTGATATCTTTGCGTGATATTAACAATGTGGAGACAACCTGGGAATATTGAGCAAGGTGGTGAGTTTATATACAGATATATATGTGCGGTTACCATTGTGTGATTTCCCCGTCAACAGAGCGGACACCTGAGGATTCACCCATTTCATACTGACCCTCCGGCTCATCTGCAAATACTGATCTGTGAGATTGGATTGTGCAAAAGCCACAGCTGAGGGAGATTCTCTGGAAATCACCGTGTGAACAGGTGGAGAGATCCTTCCTGGAGGTACGAGTGAAGCTTTAGAGGAACCTGGAACAAGCTACAACGCATCCAACGCTACTTTGATAAAAGGTGGAACAAACTCCAGTAGATTTATTTATAGGACATATAGTATAGGTGTGTACAGGTGCATTCCAAAGCGCAGATCCTAGTAATCTACCTGGTACATTGAGGGAATATTGAGTGTTATTCACATACAGGCAAAATGGGAAATGGAGTCTGCAAGGGTAAACAAGGTCAGCTAGACTTGTCCCAAAGAGGCGCTTGCGTCAACCACATGTATCAGCAATATGGTCCACATTCACTTAAAGATTTGGAATCTTGGCATGAATGGACAAAAGGGAGAAAGAAGGAATTCCCCAAGGATGGCACGTTTGACAGGAACACATTGGAAACACTCAGAGAAGAATTAGAAGCAAGAGACAGACAGAAGTTGAAGGTGGATTGGAAACCATTTTATTACTGGGACATCGAGTCTAGACAGTGAGACCAAAACGAAAATGGGGGGTGTGAAGAAAGAAATGAAGCAGATACAACATAGGTTGGAAAAGGTATCCACTCAAATGCCTCTTGAAGTTAGCAATGGAAAGCGATCCCAGTCCAGATTGTACCCAGACGCAAGGTCATATGAGATAAATGAACTAGAAGAGGAAACTCCTCCACCCTATCGGCGACATATTGTATATCAGCCACAGGAAGTACAGGCACCCGTACCTCTACCTGCCGAAGGGCCAGTACAGAGTGAAACGATTGGCTCTAGCCGACAGAAGACAGGTGAAAGCAGTGCCCCAGTTGAGGTGACTACCCCAGAGGGTGCAACTGGAGGACAGGAACCGACTCAAAGTGGGCAAGCGATACAACCAGCTGCAACAACTTCAACATACTCCCCATTGCACCATACAAGGAGTAAGGGTCCTGTGATGAATGCCAATCTATCCAACGATCAATATGATTTGCCAATGAACATTCAAAACTTGACTCTCCCACAGGAAGGTTTTGAACAATGTGGCGTTATGAATTTCCCGCAACGGCAATTTCCAGGGGCAAATGAGGAACGCCCAGATTTGATGTATAGACCTTGGCAAATACACCAATTGAAGGCATTACAGAGCGATATGCCATCAATCAAAACAGATCCACTTCAATTCGCAGAAGAGCTACGATTGATTGTGGAAACGCAATTGCCGACTATAAGAGACATGGAAATACTCTTAAAGTGGGTAATTCCAAATACCACCACTTTGAAGACATTAATGAGTGAGGCAAACTGGGTACATGCAGTAAATGGAGAATTAGACATACCCACGGAGGCTAAAATGACACAGATAAATAAATTAATAGAGGCCATACAAAAATTGCCGCCCGTGACTGATTGGAATAAAGTGGTTACGTGCAAACAGAAAACAGGAGAGGATGCTAGTGATTATTTAGACAGATTGCGAGATGTTTTTCGACTATATTCGGGAATAGACCGGGCACAAATCGACAATGCCCTAAAACCCCTTTTTATTAATGGTCTGTTGCCGAAATTGAAGAGTGAAGTGGAAAGACAGTGTATTGCTTGGGAAGGCAAGCCGATGCAAGAAATATTGAATTATGCTTTGCATCATCAGCGAATTCAGGCCAGGAACAGTGCTATAAATGCCGAAAAATTGATGCAACTACAGACACAAGCCCTGATGATTACGAACCAACGCAATAGGTTTTCTATGCAACAACGTAACAATGCAACAGACAACAACTATGAATCAGGAGATAACCAGAGGTCAGAATGGCAACCCAAAGACCCAGACATGCAGCCCAGAGAGACAAGTCAACAAGTGGACAGAGCAGGTAACGACAGAAGCCGGTGCTTCAACTGTGGAGAGATGGGACACTGGATAAGGAGATGCCCATATCTGAGCAGAAGACAATTTCGACAGGGAAACCAAGGACAAAGAAACCAAGGACAAAGAAACCAAGGACAGGGACACTACCAACTACCACCACCTCAGCCAACATATAGGGCTCCATTGAAGAACGCCCCAATTAAGGGAGGACCTCAGCAGAATAGATGGTCTGAAACGCCCTTCTGACTAGACCAGAATGACCAAGTGGCAGCACTTCCGTTAATTTCAAGGTCGGCTGCACAGGAACCAAATGTTAGTTTGACAATAGGCGGACGCAAGGCTCCTTTCCTAGTTGATACGGGAGCCACTCGTTCCACGTTGCGTCGAGCAGATTTTCCCAATATACCATTGTCAAAACACTATACGACGGTGGTAGGAGTATCAGGGGTTCCCATACATACGCCTGTCACAAAGGAATTGCGTGTCCAACTTGGCCCATTGACTGCACAACATGCCTTTCTTGTGGCATCGGGCGTTCCAGTAAATTTGATGGGAAGAGATTTATTGTGCAAATTGAACTGTACTGTCATATGTAAGAAAAACGGAGTGTATCTAGAAATGCCAGAACATTCCCACGACTTCGTCATTGATATGCTACAAAGCGCAATAGAACCAAGAACACATCGATGGGAAATCAATGAAACACAAAAGGCAGAACTTTTGTACCATAGTTTTATGACATTGAAGGTTGCAATGCCCAAAGTACAGGAGTGGGTAGACAGCCACTTGATGGATTCTCTGAAATGGCAGACTGATCTTCACTGTACGACATGTCATGACCCTATAGGGAAGGAGGTGTCCTATGCAGAGAACGTTTCTAGATACCTGGACACAAGGTATGATGTACATATAACATCACTGTGGGTAGGAGAACAGGGAATTGGCATGTCAGTGTCTTTGACGCCAGATCAACAACTCCTGTGGAATCAACCAGAAACAACAACCCCACACGTCACCTTAGCGGTGGCACAAGGATATGAAGCAAAAGATGTTGGAACAATGATTGCAACTTTGAAAGATTGCAAAAACATGAGATACATGGGAGAAATTCAACAAGCCCCACTTTATGACTTAGATGGAGAAGGATTTTGCTGCCAGCTTGTAGAGCAGGCGCTTTCTTCAACCTTCATCATGATTGATGAACCAATTAACACTAAAAATGTTGGGCTATACCTACTCAGCTCCGACACCAATGGGGATCCGGACCCACTCGATCAAATACCAACATGCTTGTGGACAACGCATCCGAATGATGTGGGACGAATCAAGAGTGTGGCACCGGTAAGGATCACAGTAGATGATTCTAAGCCACTGCCTAGAAAGCGCCAATATCCATTGAGACCAGAGGCAAAAGCTGGTATTGCACCAGTGATTCGATCATTGGCGGATCAGGGAGTTATAGTTCGCACCGTGAGCATGTGCAACACTCCTATTTTACCTGTGAAGAAGCCAGGCAAGACTACCTGGAGATTTGTACAGGATCTTCGAGCAATTAATGATTGTGTCATCCCAGCCTATCCGGTGGTCCCTAATCCCATCACTGTACTGTCAAGTATTCCAAGCAATACAAAGTTCTACTCCGTGGTGGACTTATGTTCGGCGTTCTTTAGTGTACCCATTCATGAGGATTCGCGTTATTTGTTCGCGTTCACGTACGAAGGCTCACAATTCACTTGGACTGTTCTACCACAAGGGTACACAGAGAGCCCAACTTTGTTTTCACGTGCTCTACATGAAGACCTCAGCGACATTGAGTTTCCTGGAGGCTCAGTGATGGTACAATATGTTGACGACCTTCTCATATGCTCGACTTCAAAGGAAGCATGTAAACAGGACACTGTTGTGCTACTGACAGCATTAGCAGACAAAGGCCACAAGGCCTCAAGAGATAAGTTGCAATTCTGTAAGGAAGAGGTGAAATACTTAGGACATATTCTGAAAGGAGATACGAGACGACTTTGCCCTGAACGTGTAAAGGCGATCAGGGCACTCCCAAAACCTACAACTGTCAAGCAGATGAAATCTTTCCTGGGGACAACAGGGTTTTGCCATCAGTGGATTGCTGATTATGCATCACTGACTCGCCCTCTGCTGGACATCAGCTTACCAAACAGTCCAATTCCTTTGAAATGGACCCCGGAGGCTGAACGAGCTTTTACGACATTGAAAGATACCTTAGCATCAGCTCCTGCTTTAGGACTGCCGGATTATGAGAAAAATTTCTTTCTCTACTCACATGAGAAAGGAGGATTTGCCCAATCGGTGTTGGCGCAAAAACATGGGGGAAAACTGCGCCCTATAGCGTATCACAGCACTCGATTGGATCCAGTAGCACGAGGGTTTCCACAGTGCTTGCGAGCAGTGGCAGCAGCATCGTATGCAGTAGAAGCCACAGCTACAATAGTCCTGGGGTGCCCCTTAATTCTCCTTGTTGAGCATGCCGTGGCGACGGTTTTGCTGAAGGCAGGAACACAGCACCTTTCAGCATCAAAGGCTACAACGTATGAACTAGGATTGTTGGCACCGTCAAACCTCACCATTCAGCGTTGCCCAACGCTGAACCCAGCATCTATGTTGCCAACAGAGGAAGATGGTGAGCCCCATGATTGTGCAGAGGTATTGGCACATGCACTAGTGCCTCGCATTGACTTGAAGGACATTCCCATCCCAGACGCAGATCTGGTACTGTATGTTGACGGATCATCATCAAGAGCATTGGACGGTACACTACTGACAGGATATGCAGTATGCACAGATGCTGAGACATGGGAGAGTGGGAAATTACCAAACACTTACTCGGCTCAACAGGCAGAACTGTATGCATTAACTAGAGCCTGTCATTTAGCAGAAAGCCAGAGAGTAACCATTTATACAGACTCCAGGTACGCGCATGGGGTCGTTCATGATTATGGTGCTCTCTGGAAACAGAGAGGATTTTTGACATCTTCGGGAAGCCAAATAAAAAACGGGAGGTTGATTGCTAGCCTCTTGGAAGCAATCCTTCTACCATCGGCCATTGCAGTGGTAAAATGTGAGGCCCATACACAAGGAAGAGATGAGGTCTCACAGGGAAATGCAAGGGCGGATGAAGCAGCGAAGCTTGCGGCACATTTGGAACAAGACCCGGTGATCATACAGGGACCTGTAAGGGTTCCTGAAAATACCCCGACGCTGCAAGACATCAGCGCTATGCAAGAAGTGGTGGAAGACCGGGAAAAAGAGGTGTGGGTACAGACTGGATGCACATTTGACAAAGAATCTAAATTATGGACTACTCCTGATGGACGTGTTGTCGCCCCTCGCCAATTGTTGCCATGGATTGCTCGTCTGGCTCATGGAGTGAGTCATACAGGTAAAGGAGGAATGTGTGCATCAGTGTTAAAACAATGGTATGCACCTGGGTTTACACGTGTGGCAGAGCAATGTTGTGCTACATGTCAGGTGTGTCAGACGTATAATCCAGGCAAAGGTGAAAAGACTACACCAGGAGCTCATCCCGCACCGACAGGTCCGTTTGTACATTTACAGATGGATTTTATCCAAATGGAAAAGTGCGCTGGATTTCAGTTTGTCTTAGTGATTGTAGACATGTTTACAAAATGGGTAGAAGCTTACCCTTGTCGACATGCAGATGCCAAAACAGTGGTGAAGATTCTGTTGAAGGACTTCATATGTCGCTTTGGAGTTCCTTGCAGGATTTCTTCTGATCAGGGTACGCATTTCACAGCAGATGTTATTAAGGAATTGGGTAAGACAATGCAGATAAACCTTCATCTTCACTGTCCTTATCACCCCCAATCGGCGGGAGCAGTGGAACGACACAACGGAGTAATAAAGAACAAGCTGGCCAAAATCTGTGCGGACACTAACTTGAAATGGCCAGATGCCATTCCACTTGCACTCCTCGCAATGAGGGCTACTCCCAATAGGAGAACGGGATTATCCCCGCATGAAATCTTGATGGGGAGACCAATGCGGGTACCTCATTCACCTCCCCTGATGATCAAGGAGATAGATATTCACCAGATGGATGATTTGATGTACTCTTTCTGTATTGAATTGACCAAAATCGTGAAGATGTTTCATTCCCAGGTGAAGGAAGCTTTACCAGAACCTGCAGAGAATGAGTGTCATTCTTTTCAACCTGGAGATTATGTGTACATCAAAATTTTCAAACGAAAAACTGCGTTGACACCACGATGGTCAGGACCACATCAGGTGCTGTTGACAACGCATACTGCAGTAAAATGCCAAGGCAGACCAAGTTGGATTCATGCCTCTCATTGCAAGCGAGCACATGGTGCTAAAGTGGATGGCCCCACAGAAAACGAGGCTGCACCTAGCAGCCCAGCAGAACATTCAGTGGCGGATAAATGATACTCGTGATTTACATTCATTTGAATTACATTTTAACGCCCCTTGTAGTGATTGATTATTTCATCATATAGTAGTCCTACTTGAGTTAGTGACATTTATTTGCCTACATGACATACAATTACCTACTGATATTAGTACAGCATCAGTGATAATGTAGCACAATTACACTCATGATCAAGGGAGTTAGGTGGACCCCGGGATATAAGGGAATCAGGGAAAGGCAAATAATCAGACTTATGTTAAATAATAAGGAATTTTTAGGGATTTTCTTTCATTAACCTGTTAGGAAGTTTGTTAGTTACGATGTTGAATTTTATTGCCATGTAATTATGTTATAGGTACGGACATATACAAGGGGTAGCTCACATGTTTTACAGATGGATACAGGTGGGACAAAGGGAAACACCGTATCAAGACAAGCCGACCAATCAAGGGAAACCAGAGACTTCTACTTCAGATACTCCTTGAAAATGGTGATATTTATCCTAGGAATGGGTTCTCTGGTAGTGGGGACTCTGTGTTGTATGGATTATTTTGGGGTAATGAGGGAACAAAACGCAACACCAGCAAATGATACACAGATATATGATCATGCGGAACGACAAAAGCAGAAGAGAAGTTTGATGAAGGATAAAGACACACCTTTAGAATCCGATGGATTACACGGGATTAATACTTTTTTACATTTAGCCCATACAAGGGCTGCTATAGCAAATGAAAGTAATTGTTGGATATGTACACAAATGCCGCATTCTAGTGAGATCGGAGTACCATTGGAGGCAGTTCCTTTTGGTTGGGCGGAATTATGTAGCCGCTTCCCTCACACCCTGATAGCATCAGATTTTAACGGCCAACTGTCCGGGGAAGAGGGATGGAAGAAAGGGGGATATAATTGTAACCAATTTGAGGACAGTTATAGACCTACATATGATAAGAACAAAATGCCCTCTTACATGACCGTCCAGCAGCAAATAACAGGATTAATGTGTATCACCAGACCCCAAACGCCTACGCATAACAGGTCTATGGGAACCTCTAAATGCCACAATTATGGTCACGAAGAAGGCTGGATGAGAACACCTGTCCCACTAGGACCAAATGGCACGAAGGGTTTAGCTTTATATTGGGAAGGTATGTGGGGAATGGACAACACATGGACATATAATAATACGTATTTTATATGTGGACACAAGGCATATCCGTATCTTCCCTCGGGATGGTTCGGAACATGTTTTCTGGGGTTTGTGCTTCCACACATGCGCCTGTTAACAAAGTCACCAACGCATATCCTGCATTCTAGGCAGAGAAGAACTATTAGCATGGGGGAATGGATTGGAATGGTAATATTTCCATTTTATGGAACCTGGAAGGCAGGGCGAGAACTCAGGCACATGGCATTGGCTATGGAGAAGTTGGCAAATAAAACAGCTAGTGGATTGGAAAAACTTACAAGAGAGCTGGCAGCAACAAGAACGATGGCATTACAAAATCGTATGGCATTAGATATGCTGTTAGCAGAAAAAGGAGGTACATGTGCAGTCATTGGTACAGATTGCTGTACGTACATACCTGATGAGTCAGAAGAAATTTATAACATAGCCGATACAATCAGACAAGAGGGAGCAAGATACCACGATTATATAAAAGGGGGTGCCTTTGCATGGTTGGGAAACACATTTGGAGGGGTGGTAGCTAAGATACTCCAATATTTGTTTGTTGGTTTAGTAGTTATATTGGCAATTGTTTTAGTGGTGGCTTGCTTGAAAGCCTTAGTGACGGTGTGTTTGAATAAGGTAACCAACAACACGATGATAACGCATGAAGTGACAAATGAGGAAAGAAATGTGGAACCAGAAAAGGAAGACTTTTATGGCGACATAAATACTGAGATTAAAAGACTAAATCAAGTGATGTTGCAAATGAATACAGTAGAATTAAGATAATGGCATAACGACAATGTTATGAGTTGTGTCAATTACAATATCAATGAACTCATATCACCACGAGTGACACACTGTTAGAAAAAAAAAAAAAAAAAAAAAGAGGGAAAAGAAAAAGTGGAGAGGAATTATGGTAATAATACATTATGCTTAATTTGTTGGTTTGGGAAAATTGTTGTTGGGAATTAGGTATTCCCGTTTGTGATTGTAATCATATACAATGCTATTCTTAGTTTAGTAATAAAATACATACCTGATTGAATATTATTTGTGTGACGCAAATAAATGAATATAACTTTTTGTGTTAAGGAAAAACAACAAATTGTTGAATGTGAAACTGTCGGAAGATATACATGATTATGCTGATTTCATGGTAAGATGCACCCTATCTGATTCAGTGTGTGTGGAAAGCAGATTCAGATGTGACTGAGCATAAGGATAAGACGAGATCACATTTTGAAGGGAGTGCTAACGGAATTGGGAAGAAGTTCGAGAAAGAAAATTTGTGGCTAAAAAAAAATGAAGTTAATCGTGGCATACACCCTCTTTCTCAAAGAATGATGAAGACATTCTCCCGTGTAACTTGGAGATGAATGCTTACCTTCACCAAGGAAATTTATGTGACCATTTGCCTGGATCACACTGCAACATATGAAAGAAAGGCGATCACTTACTCTTGTTCGAAGGCTTCGAACATTCACCACATCAGAAGTTGCAGGACAACGACATTTTACCTGCAACCTCTGTGAAATGCGGGGACATATGTTATTACTTCACCAACGTCCGGGGAACCAGCATGGAGCTGCAAAAAAAACGGCTGTGCCCTTGTCACAACAGCTGTGCACGATTCTGCTGGTTGCTCCTGGTAAGGACCATGAATGACCTGAACACCATGGTCCCAACATCATTGTGGATGCATCCGGCATCCCTGTTCCACATCTTGCTGGCCAATCAACGTCACACCAATACTTGCTGCCCACTCACAATGAGGGAGGAGGCAAGTCGACTACAACTGGGTGAAGGCCTTGTTCAGGAATTACTATGGTTTACAGCAAAAAGTGGCAAGAATGCTACAAGGAGAGCAGGGTCAGTCTATGACTCCGCAATGTTACCACAACAGCGAAATCCTACACGAAGTAGTGCAGGAGCTATGAAGACATTAGGAGAAAATGTTTCATACCTGGATTCAAACACAAGTGATCAGCCCTTCCTTTCAAACAAAGTCAACATTTGTGTGGAGGCAAACGTTTTTGCCAGATGGTGCAGATGCTTTACAAAACTTGAAAATGAAGTGAAATTGTTGTATCTTGGTGATGGTGAAGTGTTGTTTTGAAAATATATTTGTGATGCAAATGCAATAGATTGAACAATATGGAAGGAGTCAATGACCAACGAAATGTTTTGTGATTCTTGCAGGATGACGGTGTATGCCTAAGGGAATTTGATTACCAAAGTTATGATTATTTACTTATACTTGTAATGATGTTTACTTGCAGTGATTGATTATTTACTTATACTTGTAATGATGTTTACTTGTAGTGATTGATTGTTTACTTATATTGATGTTTAGATTAATGGTTAATATAAACAAAAACAAAAAGATGAGGGAATTGTGGAAGTGTAATTCAGTGTAACTTATTGATTGGCACTGGTAACTTATTGATTAAGACTGGTAACGAAGCAGATACATTTTACCTGCAACCTCTGTGAAAGCCGAGTTCGTAAATGAGTGTCAGGAATGTGCCCGAACATGGTAATCTCTTGTCCACCTGGTCACAGCCCCAGGCTGGAGCACCCTCCTACTGTGTAAATGGAAATCACAGCAGGAGGGGAGCGAGTTGATGCCAGGACTTGGTGCAATACATGACCTCGGGGCATCAGCGGAAGAAGGATTAACGTTTCAGCGGACAGAGGATTAAGTCCAGTTCGTCCATATAAACTAGAGCAAACGTGGAGTCGACAGGACTTGCTACGTGAAGCGCTGACCGAACGGGAGTGTCGGATGAACGAGAAGGACCAGCGAAAAGAGTTAACCTGATCCATTATATTATGCGGTATCATTTTGGTAATTGGATGAAGTGAATACAGTTAATAAACTAGACCTTTTGTAACCTGTGTCCGGTCATTGGAGTCCTGTGAGTCCCCCACTACAAATTCCCTGACAACACCCTTGGATCTAATAGGTGGTATTGCCCCCTTTGGCAGAAACAACCTCAAGTAGGCGTTTCTTATAACTGTCTACCAGTTTCTGACATCAACCGGGAGAAATTTTTGCCCACTCATCCATGCAGAATTATTTCAGCTGTGCGATGTTTGAGGGGTTTCTTGCATGCACAGCTCGTTTTAAATCCCCCCACAACATCTCGATGGGATTTAGATCCGGGCTTTGACTTGGCCATTCCAGAACCCTCCATTTCTTTCTATTCAGCCATTCCATGGTAGATTTACTGGAATGTTTAGGATCATTGTCATGTTGCCAGGTCCACCTTCGGTTGAGCTTCAACCCCCCGACAGATGCCCTCACATTATACTCAAGCACCCTCTGGTACAATGAAGAATTCATAGTGGATTCTATGATGGTGAGCTGCCCAGGCCCTGGTGCAGCAAAGCTGCCCCAAACCATAATATTTCCACCACCATGCTTTACAGATGGTATCAGGTACTTGTGGTCAAATGCTGTCTTTGGTTTTCGCCAAACATGTCTTCTGGTACCGTGGCCAAATAGGTCTACCTTTGACTCATCTGTCCAGAGCACATTGTTCCAGAAGTGCTGGTCTTTGCCTAGGTGTTCATGGGCAAACTTTAGTCTTGCCCTGATGTTCTTTTGGACATCAAAGGTTTCCTCCTGGCACAAAATGTAGAACAAATTTGTGCAGCCTCTTTCTAATGGTAGACTCGTGCACTTTGACATCAACAGTGGCAAGAGCTACCTGTAGGTCCTGTGATGACATTCTGGCATTCTTAGAGACTTCTTTCAGCATCTTGCGGTCTGCTCTCGGGCTGAACTTGCTGGGGCGGCCTGGCCTGAACAAGTTGGCAGTTGTTTGGAATCTTCTCCACTTGTAGATGATCTTCCGGACAGTCGAATGATTGATTTCAAATTGTTTGGAGATCTTTTTAAACCCCTTCCCAGACTCGTAGGCATCTATAACCTTCTTTCTGAAGACATCAGAGAGCTCTTTTGATCTACGCATGGTGACGCTGCACACTTCAACAACAAAGAGCAAACCAAACTAAATGTCTGAGGTTTAAATAAGACAGGTTCCTCCAAGATCCTCTCTAACGATGTTCTAATAATTTGCACCTGAACTGGTGTACCTGATTCTAATTTTAGGTATTTGAAGTCGTGATAAATGTAGGGGTGTACTTACTTTTTGCACATGCGAAATTTGCATTTATGTTTATTTAAATTATACAATGGACTACAAAATGTAAATGTTTCATGATATTTGTTATATTATATCACCTTAATCTATCAATATTGTTGAAATGAAGATCAAATAGCTGTATGTTGAAATATGTTGAAAAAGTCAAAACTTTACATGGGGTGTACTTACTTTTTCACATGACTGTATTTGTTGTGTTTGTGATATTACATTTTTATAGGCAATTTAGGTTGAAGATTTGGGTTGAATGTTGTTGTTTTTTCAAGAATGAACCCCTCAGCACATACATCGGGGAGGAGTTGGTGCAGACTGGAAATTTGGGACGATTACACCTCACCACACATAATTTAAAACACCTCACCACCAAGTAATTCAAAACACCTCACCACCACATAATTTAAAACACCTCACCACCAAGTAATTCAAAACACCTCACCACCAAGTAATTTAAAACACCTCCCAGCCATAAACCACGTAATAAAACACCTCACCGCAATAATTAAAAACACCTCACAGCCGCGAAATTAAAAACACCTCACCACCACGAAATTAAAAACACATCACAGCCACAAAATTAAAAACATTTCACAGATATAAAACCACCTCACCACCACGAAATTAAAAACACCTCACAGCCACGAAATTAAAAACACCTCACCACCACAAAATTAAAAACACCTCACAGCCACGAAATTAAAAACACCTCACCACCATGAAATTAAAAACACCCCATAGCCACGAAATTAAAAACACCTCACAGCCACGAAATTAAAAACACCTCACCACCACGAAATTAAAAACACCTCACCACCAAAAAATTTAAAACACCTAACAGCCATAAAACGCGTAATAAAAACATCTCACCACCACGGAATTAAAAACACCTCACCACCACGGAATTAAAAACACCTCACCACCACGAAATTGGAAACACCTCACAGCCATGAAATTAAAAACACCTCACCACCACAAAATAAAAACACCTCACCACCACAAAATTTAAAACACCTCGCAGCAATAAAACACGTAATAAAAACACCTCACCACCACTAAATAAAAATACCTCACCACCACAAAATTTTAAACACCCCACCACCACAAAATTTAAAACACCTCGCAGCAATAAAACACGTAATTAAAACACCTCACCACCACGAAATAAAAAACCTCACCACCACGAAATTAAAAACACCTCACAGCCATTAAACACGCAATAAAACACCTCAGAGCCACGAAATTAAAAACACCTCACCACTACGAAATTGAAAACACCTCACAGCCACAAAATTAAAAACATCTTACAGCCATGAAACACGAAATTAAAAACACCTCACAGCCACGAAATTCAAAACACCTCACCACCACGTCATTTAAAAACACCTCACCACCACGTAATTCAAAACACCTCACCACCAAGTAATTCAAAACACCTCACCACCAAGTAATTCAAAACACCTCACCACCACGTAATTCAAAACACCTCACCACCACGGAAACAAACGTTTGAGGGAGTCATTAAGTGACAACACAGACACTGCCGAGATGTGTAGATATATATACTGAAACGCAAAAGAAACTTACCACCTTAGAAACCTTTAAATATCAACAATAACACTGCATGTAGTAAATGTGTGAACTTATTTGTGGACAATAGTGTCCTCACTGTCAGACAAAACGGTCACGGATGGTCACTTGAACCTTCAATGGTCACTTCATAGCACAGCTGTTGAACAGCCGTTTTGACTGTCAGTGATTAGCCAAGGGGTACGGGATGATTTTAATGAGCTGCACGTGATGTCTTGATATTGGCTTTAAAAAGGCCAGTGCAAAATGGGCATTTCAATCAACATGCCACGATTGTCAAGGGATCAACGGCAGCGTGCCCTGGGCATGCTGCAAGGCGGACTGAGCTACCGTGAGGTGACACGTCGCCTTGGCTGTTCACACCAGACGATATCGGCCCTGGTGGACAGACACACCCTCCACAACTCTGCAGATGACAGACCTCCATCAGGGAGGCCAAGAGTCACCACTGCAAGGCAGGACAGGCAGATGGTCCGAAGTCACCTGCGGGATCGATTCCGTCCAGCATCCCGCACTGCGGCAGAAACTCCGGGGCGTGCAAACCCACGGATCTCCAATGATACTGCACGAAGACGACTGCATGACTATGGTCTGACTGCCAGAAGACCATACAGAGGCCCCCTGATGACGGCTGCCCATCGCCGCAACCGACAGAGATGGTGCCAGCAGCATCAGCGGTGGACCTTGGCGCAGTGGAACGAGGTCGCTTTCAGCGATCAGTCAAGGTTCTGTGTGGACAGTCCTGATGGGCGTGAGCGTGTCTGGAGAAGAACTGGCGAGCGATATGCCGATTGTTGCGTGCGTCAAGCCAACAGGTGGGGTGGCCCAAGTGTGATGGTGTGGGCCGCCATATCAGGCCGGTACAGGACGCCAC
>NC_136264.1:109557631-109560555 GCF_964187855.1 Myxine glutinosa
GGGCCAGAGAGCACCGTCAATGGCAGCCAGGACACTGGAATCACGTGGCCTTCAGTGACGAGTCTAGATTTCTCGTCTATCGTCAAGATGGCCGCGTCCGAGTGCGCAGACAAGTGCATGAAGCCCACAACGAAGATTGTATAGTGCCAAGAGTCCAAGCTGGAGGTGGTGGGGTGACCGTTTGGGCTGCTTTTCATGCAGGGGGCAAAACTGACCTCGTTGTTCTGAATGGAAACCTGAACCAGTTCAAGTACAGGGTCATTCTGGAAGAAACAATGCTTCCATTTGCTCGTGCAGCCTTTCGAGGAAACTTTGTCTTCCAAGATGACAATGCATGGCCTCATCGTGCTCGCATGATCCAACACTTTCTTGCTGACCGTGGTGTAGAGCATATGGAGTGGCCTGCCATGTCCCCGGATATGAATCCGATAGAGAACTTGTGGGCAGAATTAACGCGTCAAATCGACAAATTGGACCAGCAGCCTACCTCTGTGCGTGAATTGCAGCAGGCTATTGTCACTGCATGGCAAGCGATTCCTGTCCAAACCTTGGCAAATCTCATGAACAGCATGCCTCGACGTGTACGTGCTCTCCTGAATGCTCGTGGGGGTTACACGAAGTACTGAACTGTAATTTTAATGTCCGTAATCCCAGTCATAATTTAGCTTTTGTTTTTTTTGAATTTTTTTTTGGCTAATGTGCAAAATAAAGAGATACTTCTGGAAAACGTACAGAAGTTTAACACAGTACTGTCCGTGAATTGAGTTCGATATCAGTTTACATCACTTTCAAGGATCCATTTATTTGCTTCGAAATGTCAAATGTGGTTTATGTTTCTTTTAAAGGTCACATTAACAAAATCTAGAGTAATTTCAACATAATTCCAATGAACTTTTGGTTCTAAGTCATCTTGAAAAGTAAGTTCTCCCCTACAAAAAAAACATTCCATATTAAATGCCAAGTCTGTATATATATATATATATATATAGATATATATATATATATACATATTGTTGCGGATATGAGATTGGCCTCCATCCATATCCGCTTGTAAATATTCCCCTATTTCCCCAATACTTCCCAACTATCCCCAATCCCCCATTCCCTAGTCCCATTTTCTGTAAACAACACTCTGTAGACCCGACCTTCCCCTATTTCCCCCATTAAATGTCGCATCCAGGTCCACCACATCTCACGTAGACAACTATAGGACATCTTGCTAGTTATTCTTAGTCTATGTCAGTTAAGGACTCGTTCCCATTAATTCTGACTCTTCGTTGCACCAGAATGTGATTGTATGGCACCATTAGTAAGTTTAGGACCTCCCAATACCTCCCCGCATCTCTTCCTCATGGAACAACAACAACAACAACAACAACAACAACAACAACAACAACCACAGTGGCGGCGGCGCGGGGAGTGCGCGTCCTCACACCGGCTTGGTGAGCCGCCATTGAACATGTGCTCCGACGGGGTTACCACGCAGGGGCTCGCTGTCAGCTCCTCGTCAAGGGCAGAGCCCGGTAACCCCCCGCACCCAATAGGAGCGGCGGACCGATTCCATCTGGGGCGGAGCCAACGAGCCGAGGGCGTGTCACTCCCCGCTGAGCATGCGCAGGAAGAGGGAGGTGACGTCAGATGCGCCCCGAGCTTGGAGAGAGAAGACGCCACCTCCGAGCGCTGAAATACCTCCCCGCATCTCTGGACCGGACCGTGTTGATTCTGCCCCTGAGCCAAGGTGCACCTTGTGCTATCGACTGCCTGTCCTTCCTTGCCATCAATCCCCGTGTAAGTCAGTCTTGTCCCGTTTGTCTGTGGTCTGTCGGGGATAGATAAGACTGTGTTTAAGTGCCCATCTTTTCTGTGCTTTACCTCTTACCGTGTAATCTACCCGTTTCTGCATCACCAATTATATCCTCCTCCGGAGGTCTTGAGAACTGTACCCCTTGTGTCGTTGCATTAATCCCAGCCGTTGTGTCCTTTCCTTCATTGATTTAGCGTAGCGCGATTCGGCCAACGTTCGAGTGGAATCGGGCGGGATAGGGTTCTAATCGGGTAAACTGTGCGAACACGGCGGCCATTCCGCTCGGCCCATCATAACATCTTAAGTCGTGTCCGTAACAATATATATATATATACATACATGTATATATATATGCTCCATCATATGGAGGTCGACTCCATATGATGAGTGGATACCAGAGATAACGTCACCGCGTGGCAGGCGGTGCGTATCGCTCCCAGCAAGGTGCAGCAGCAGCTGTATGGGACACCTTGCTGGCGGTTCTCCACTGATGATATGAAAGTCGCATAGTGACTGATATATATATATATAAAGCAGTAAAGTATGTTTGTTTGTCCTCTTATAACTCGAGAACTACTCATCGCAGAGCAAAACCAAAGGAATATTCGGAATCAGTACGTCTCAGAGCAACTACAGCACCCCTTAAATTTTAAAGAACTTCGGGTTTTAAAATTAGCGTATTAGCGCAGAAGCGCTAGCAGAAGAGGGAGGGAATCGAAGGGAGGGAGCGCAGCGCTCCCTCTAGCGCTTCGCAGCGCCAGCGCTTCTGTTCGCGTAATTAGCGTATTTCGGAACGTTAATTTTTCAACTTCATTATTCGGAATCAGTACGTCCCAGAGAAACTTCGTAATGTTAATTTTTCAACTTCATCCGATTGACATGGGACCAACGGCATGTGACAGAGAGTGAAACATACATGCTACATTTATTTGACGACAATGAGTTCCGACTTCCGGGTTCGTGCCGCCAACCCTGTTAGGCGCCTCTTGCGGCACACAGGGAATTACCAGTGAACTGGTACTCAATTTGCCGACCTCGGTAGGATGACAGGCTGAGTCAACCCCCCTGGTGTTAAGGGGGAGGAGGAGGGGAGGGGGAAGAGGAGGGGAGGGGAATGGGG
>NC_136264.1:109560755-109618255 GCF_964187855.1 Myxine glutinosa
TCATTGATAACCCCCTGCCCTTCCTGCCAAAATAAGCAATAGGCAATGAAACTTATCTGGTGGCTGATGGGGACATGTAGCATTGGGATTATCATGTATGGGTTACTTGTGAATGTCCGCAGCTATAGAGGAACCCAGGTCGAGTTTGAAACAGCCTTATGCCAGAATCCCTTGTGTCGCATTTCTTGGTTGCCTTTTTTGGCTGGAGGGCAGGAGGTCATCTATTAATTAATTTTATCATGCAATGAATGACATGTGCAATATCGGCTCTCAATAGATCGACTTTCATAAATCATTTAATTCATTTGCAATTGGTCACTGGCTTTGACATCAATACAAATTTTTATTACGGACCCTAGGCATAAAAAGCTACAGTACATATATCAAACGAACAATTTCAAATAGTGCACTTTGCCACCATTCGATCATTTTCATCGCATCAAATATGGCAATAAATGCAAATTGTTGCTCCCACCTTGCCAGCCTGACGACATAATTTGCATTTTTTCCCCCTCCATCCCTACTCCGTTTAAAATCCCGTGCGGGCAAGTGCAATTTACTAGTTATTCACAACAAAGTGATACATTCTTTCTTTACAAAATGCAGGGAATTGGAAATGGAATAACAGAGAGAACTGAATGGAACAGAGATTTATGCTGTTGGTGTTTCCCCCTTTCCCCTTTTGTTCCCTTCCATTCTGCTCTTGCTCTTCCACAAGCCTCAAACATGTATACAAAAAAAGCCTTAACAACATGCAGGTGATAAATGTTGGGCAAAAGAAGTGCAGTTTTATTCAGACAAAATGATCCAAGTATCCATAACATGATGATTTGAGCAGAAGTACTAAAACATGGCACCAATGAATCCATCAGGATCTGTGACACTGTTGGCTCTGCTCACTAGGAGTGTCAAAGCCCAACACAGATATGGCTGGATATTTGTACAACACTGTGTATGATAAAGTTGATAATGAGGGAGGCATAAGACATCACATTGCTGGAAAACCATTCATTCTCCATAAAATTACAAGCTGCCACCCGACATATCAGACATTCATGAACTTCAGTTGAAGGAGAATTAAGAGTAACTCATTTTTGAGTGAGCAGGCAAGCACTAATCTCAATAGTATGTCCCCTACCACAGTGAGTTATTAAGATATTTAATATGCATGTCCAAAAGTTAAACATTTTAAAATCTACTGTATTTTTGCAGAAATTCAGGTGATGACACTAGTATATGCTCCTTGGTCCAGGATGCCCACTTTCACATTGATGCATGATGCCAACATTTGTGAGTACGGCAGTTAATATGTCCGCTTATCATCCCTAAAATCATCCATTGTATGTGAGGCAATGCCCCTTCCTGTCAGTTGTTTCACAATATATGTGAAATATTGTTCATCTGCAATACTTTGTGTGCAGCATTTCTCAAAACAAACCACTTTGATGTTTCACCATGTTTTGCTAAACTATGCAAGTTACTATAGTTTCAACTTTTAATGTCCCACTCTGCTCCCAAAGACCTACCATCTTCCAGTTTATTTAAATTCCGGATTTCTCATTTACAGCCTTTCCTTACATTGCCTTTGAAATAACTACAGAACACCTTAAACAAAAAAAATATACTTAGGCCAAAAGATATGCCTTCCCAGTTCTTGTTGAAATAACTACAGAACATATTGAAGAAAGAAAAAATAACAAAAATAATACTTTAGCCAAAATATATGCCTTTCCAGTTCTCATTGAAATAACAACAGAACACCTTAACCAAAGAAAAAAATAGCAAAAATAATACTTAGGCCAAAATATATGCCTTTCCAGTTCTCGTTGAAATAACTACAGAACACCTTAACCAAAGGAAAAAATAACAAAAATAATACTTAGGCAAAAAGATATGCCATAGATAAGGTACACGATTGTTCCGCTGTGAGATTTCATTTGAGGAGTAGCAGGAGGAGTATCAAGGAGCAGGAAGTGGGATGTGGGTTGATTTACATAATTTAATCTTTAAGTCTTAAATAGCAAGAAAAGAGTAATTTCTCTCCAAAAATACAGTTTGCAAGCCTTCGTCCATAGGTTAATGGAGTACTGCTCTACACTATGCTCTGGCACCCCAGCATCACCTCTGTTTCCTGGATTCTGTGGAATCTAAAGCTCTCAAAATTATTGAATCTCCCTTGATGAGGCCAAAGGTCTTAGTCTGTTTCTGTCATTTTGCATCTCTTTTTTTTCTACCATCTATTCTCTGATATTGCTCCCACTTCTGACCTTCCCTATCTACTTCAGGATTCACGTATTTTTACAGTAAACCCCTCCTGGTCAGGTTTCCCAAATCAAGGCTAACTGCACACTTCAAATTTTTTATTCCTCACTTCTCATATCTATGGAAGCACCTTACAAAGATTGTTCTGTCTCACTCTTCCCACAAAGACTTCCAGCAAGCAATGCACCACCATCTCTTGTCATACGCAGCTCTGACCCCATATATATTTGTTACTCCCCATTAACCTTTTCTAATCCAACTATCTTACTTGCTAGTTTCAGTGTTTCCTCCCTCCTCTCTTATGTATTTTCCTATTCTTTGTTGACGTTTGTTCCTGTTGACGTTTGTCCCACTGTCAGCTCTATAACCTATACAATGCTCTTCCATGAGACTCGCTCCTGTGAAAACGAAAAAGACAGATTGAAGGAACAAGCACGAGGAAATCTGTGCATTACAAGCGGAAATGAGTTTTAAAATAAGAGAGTAGGCAAGAATAGGAGTTGGGGCGAAGGGGAAGCATCATGATTAGTAGTTGGAAACTTGTGGAGTGTGCTCATTCACAATTTGGTTCTTTACAGTCCACTTTACAGCTCATCTGTGTCAAGTTTCTCAATATTTAAGTATTGCTCAAAAGTAAAGTTATACTTGTTTTTATCCTTTGCCAATAAAAATGGTGTCAAAGAAAAATTCCAAAAACTCAACCTAATATATTGTGCCTTGAAATGAAAACAAAATCTGCAATATAAATGAGATTTTTAATGAAAAAATATTGGAAAGTAAATCAGACAAAGGACATTAAAAAGGAATAGGGATAACAGGATAACCTAGAGGTATGCACACTCGCCTCTCCAGATAACATACCTACAGTTCTCTAACATTGGCAAATATATTTGGCAACGATCGGAACGTTTGCAAGTGGATTTCCAGCGTTGGTCCAAGGTTAGCAATATGGTGTAAAATCTCCTTCGATTTGCCAACGTTGGTCCAACAGTGTGCCACCATCTGTGTGTTAGCTGGGTCTGAGCTGTCTAGTCTGGGCTTGAATCTCTACCCAGCTGTAAAATGTCAATCTGATGTTTCACATGCATTGACAATGTGTGCACCATCTATTAGATGGATGTTAGGCTATGGGACCCTTCTCTGGAAGTACTGTCTGTTGGTGGACATAAAAAAAACACCACGGTGTCCTTCGCAATGGCCAAATTCCAAATTACTGTCCTAACCTTAGTCAAAGGTCAGGCCTATAGCCAGCCGGTTTGTGAAAGACCTCGGCCAAGCCTCCCCGGCCAACCCTACAATAATGTAGGAATAATCGTGGCCCAAGGTAAAGAGGAAGAATAAATAAATAGTTCATAAAAAATAATATTTGAGAAAATATGAGGCTTCAAACAAACACCCTTTGCTTTTTTTTATAGATTGCACATGGAATAATTTCTAAGAATTTTGAATTTTTGCTATATATTTGTTTTGTAACATGAAACAGTTAAAAAACAAAATAGTAATCAGGGAGTGAGATTTTCAATCCCTATTTTTACATGTGGTTCCATTTGGAGTTATTAAAAGGACACTGATTAAAGGTTATAAAATGTTATTTCTTGGTGAAAGGAAACCATTGGAGAGAAAAATAAAAAGGTCTAAAAGTCAAAGGAAAGTCCTTACAATAAAGGCAAAAAAAAGGAAATGTTTGTTTGAAGAATCAGTGAATGGACAAGGAATATCAAATGTACAAAAGTTTAAAAGAGAAACACAAATGTTCACATAATTCCACCTGAGAATCGACTATAAAAGCTTCAATGTTTAAAACCTTTAAAAATATTTGGCGCCTGAGTCGTGAAGCAGAGTGGTGAAAGGTGAGTGATTGATGCAATGAATGCTGTTTACTTTCCCCTATCAATAACAAAGAAATTCCAATGAATATGAGGTTTAGTGCAGCTTTATTTATCTCAAATTAATCTTATTCTCTCAAATCTCAAATATTTCTCAAAAATATTCTCAAATATGTATTTATCCACTATTCATCTTTAGTTAGTTGGCTCGGCATCATGCATCGAACTTTTGGGCAGTGTATATAACTCCATGAGCCACTGTCTTCTCTGTACAAGGGCCACATATTTGCATGATTTCTTAAGAAGTTTTAAGGCAGTGCCTAAGTTTGAGTAGAAAAACAACACTTTGAGACCCTGTTATAATATTATATACTCCAGACCCTGTTATATACTCCAGACTGAGTTCAGCTTTACATTCCTCAATTCTCAAGTAGCTGCAGCCTGGACAAGGAGTTGACAAGCATGTGGTCTTCCTCAACACACAATTCTTCTTCTTCATGGCCAATGACTGTGAATATACAGAATAGAGGGGGTAAAAGGAGGATTAATTGCGTTCATCATGACAAACCTAACGATTATTTAAAATTATTCGAAAGAGACATTGATATTTTAAATACGAGAGGATATACCCATCAAGCACAGGTGATGGGATGGTATGCGCCAGATAACAACAATAACTGCAATCCAGTTATGAATAGGATGAATGGAGACAACAACAACAACAATAATCCAATGGTGGTTGAGCATGCAGCCTCGTCCACTGGAATGCTGTGACATCATCTGGCATGGTGAATGCCTTGAGAGAGTTTACATTCGACTGGACAGAGTGGAATAAAAGAAGGAGTTGGAAGTAAATTTAGATACCGAAACCAGAATTTTAAGACATTCTTCATTTTATCTTTGAAGTTTTGGGATGACACCTGATGCGCTGAGAGACAAGAAACATGACAAGCAAAGAAAAGGGACAAGCACTACCATTTTATTTATATTGCTACATTGGTAGTTGTGATTGGCGATTATTACCATCTGGATATGCTCACTGGTAAGTTCAAGGAAAGGGGAGACATTTGGACAATGTATTCATTTTCATAATTGCTTGAGAATATAGAAAACCTTTTAAAATTAATTTTGTTATTACCCTCGCCTGACGAGACGGTATTGCATTTGAGTCCGTTTAAGAATTGGCCAAAAAAAAAATTTTTTTTGCAAGTATGTTGCTCACTCCGTCCGATTTGTGTGTATGTTTGTGTTTGTTTGTCTGTCTGTCCGCTCACTTATACTTGCCTACAGGTCACAATTTTAAACCGATCTTCACAAAACTTTACCAAACGGTAGAGTTCGTGGTCCGACAAAATCCTATATATTTTTGGGGTCAAAAGGTCAACATAGGCCAAAGGTCAACCACCTTTTTCAAATTTCTAAAATCCTCAATTTTTATCCGATTGACTTGAAATTTGAATAGGTTATACATATCGGCTAACTGAATTCAACCACCATCTATTTTTGAGATCAGCATAGGCCAAAAGGTCAACATAGGCCAAAGGTCAACAACCCTTTCAAATTTCTAAAATCCTAAATTTTCATCCGATTGACTTGAAATTTGAATAGAATTTACATATCGGCGAACTGAATTCAACCACCAACTATTTTTGGGATCAACCTAGGCCAAAAGGTCAACATAGGCCAAAGGTCAACCACTTTTTTTCTAATTTCTAAAATCCTCAATTTTTATCCGATTGACTTGAAATTTGAATAGGTTATACATATTGGCTAACTGAATTCAACCACCAACTATTTTTGAGATCAGCATAGGCCAAAAGGTCAACATAGGCCAAAGGTCAACAACCATTTCAAATTTCTAAAATCCTCAATTTTCATCCGATTGACTTGAAATTTGAATAGGATTTACATATTGGCTTATTGAATTCAACCACCAACTATTTTTGAGATCAGCGTGGGCCAAAAGGTCAACGTTGGCCAAAGGTCAACCGCTTTTTTCAAATTTCTAAAAGCTTCAATTTTCATCCGATTGAATTGAAATTTGAATAGGATTTTCATATCAGCCAACTGAATTCAAACACCAACTATTTTTGAGGTTAAAAGGATGCTCTACTGAGTGCCATTCCACTTTGTTCTGTTTTGCCAACTGTCGCTCTATGAGTGATTTTTCATTTGTGTGTTTGTCTGTCTGTCTGATTGTCTGTTTGTCCGCACAGAATAAATATGATTTTCTCTGCAACCGTTGGTCCAATTGACAGTAAATTTTCACCATAGGTGCACCTCCTCCTGTATAATTTTTTATGATAATTATGACGTCATAGGTCACGTGGTTCGGCCGCCATCTTGAAAAAATCGAAAACATTTTCACCTCTATATTTCCAAAAGCGCTGAATAGAAAAGATTTACACATGGCTCATTATAAAGAACTCTCCATGGGGAATAAAATATGTTAATGATGATGTCGTAGGTGCCTCCTTTATGACGTCATAATTTGACAAGTGCAAAACTTCATCCGATCAAGATGAAATTTCTTGAGCATAATCTAGGAATAAATTAGTGGAGAAAAAATAATAATGATGACGTCATCTGTCACGTGGATCGGCCGCAATATTTGTTTTAACACAAAAGCCTTAAAAACCACTGAAAATACATCCTGGCGAGGGTTTGTAATCTCTGATGGCTCTTTCTTGTTTTGTTAATGAAATAACTGGATGCTGGGCATTCAGTCACTTCATCCAATTTTAACACTGACTAACCTAAATTCCCACAGCTCACCCTAATGCTCTGCCCTTTTCTGTAATAACTGATCAGGCAAATTAGTTACATGACATCACAGCCCACACTCGAGAGGAGCAAGGATTCTGTTTACTGACCCAATATTTATCCATATCGGCAACAAAGCATCTGGCAGAATGGCTTAAAGGTGCGTACACTTGCCTCAAATCTGTCTAGCCTGGGTTTGAATCTTGGTCCAGCTATAAACTGTCATCCCGGTGTCACATAAATGTGGATGGATGTTAAACTGGTTGTCCTGTCATCCAGCATGGGTTGGTGTATGTTATAATTCCTATGGTGTCCTTCACAAAATGTGGGCGAGCTATTGCCGGCACCCTTGCCAAATTCCAAATTCCTGCTCTAACCGAAAGAGGTCACTGCATCAGCGGTACAACGTGCTACATACGAATGATGAGGATGATGACTGACATGATGAAAAGAGTTTTACCAAATAAATGGAATAATTTAAAGGTCACAGTAAAAACCAATATGGATAAGTTTTTTGAGTAATGAAAAATCCTAGAGAAGAGCGAAAATATAGGAAGAACGAAAAATATCCATGGATGAGAAGTGTTGAGTTCCTATAATTTCCTGTTTTAATACAAGCGAGTGGCGGCAGTGGATAACTAACACATGTGCGCAGACAGACACACAGACACACACACACACACACACACACTTTTGCAATAGATCCAAAAATGTATAATAATTTATCTTGTGACGCAGAATCAAACAAATAATATATTTATAACAGCTCAAACAGCTTCCCCCTTCCCCTCCTTCAACATGATTAACAGTAATTTTAATCGCTTTAAAGGTTCGTTTTAAACTTACCCTGTGCATTCACAAGCCCTAGATAGTACCTGCCATCAGTGTTCAGAATCACCCAAACCAGGTATGGTGTATCCCTCCAACTCTTTTGTTGTGCAGAAGAAACCCCCAGTTTTCTCTCAGATACTTTTCCAAGTATTTATGCCTCCGCCGACGACGTCGCCAACGGCATTATGTTTTCCGGATGTCCGTCCGTGATAGGTTTTCGTTACCGCAATAACTTGAGAACGGTTGAAGGGATCTTAGTCAAACTTGTTGCAGGTATGTATAATGAGGTAAAGATTAACTGATTAGATTTTGGGTTCCCGAGGTCAAATGCCAAAGGTCAGTGGTCATGTCGGGTAAAAATTATGTTACCGCGATAACGTGTGAACCAGTGATGGGATTCTGACCAAATTTGGTACAGTTATGTAGAATGATGTAAAGATGAACTGATTAGATGTTGGGGTCAAGAGGTCAAAGGTCAAAGTCTGTAATAGGTCTATAACTTGAGAATGGCTAAAGGGATCGAATTCAAACTTGGTACAGGTATGGATAATGATGTAAAGATTAACTGATTAGATGTTGGGGGGAAAGGTCAAAGGTCAAAGTTTGTAATAGGTCTATAACTTGAGAACGGCTGAAGTTATCTAATTTAAACTTGGTACAGATATGTATAATGATGTAAAGATTAACTGATTAAATGTTTGTTTTTGTTTTTTTGTTTTTTTTTTATACAGAGTCGAGGCTCGTGAAAGAGCTAACATTTATCAAACAAACAAATCAAACAAACAAGCAAACAAAGTATATAAAAAGGGGAGCGGTCGACAAGATGGGGAGAGAAGGGGAGGAAGCACACAAACACAACATTTGAGAGCAAGGACATCGGGAGATGTTTTTGGAGGGAGAGGGCCTGGGGGAGGCAGGATAGGTATAAAACGCAAGGACACCAAGGACTTCCAGGAAAGAAGTCAAAAGTCACCTCAAAAAAGTGGATTTGGGGTGAAATTAGCGGGGGTAGAAAAGATCAAGATTTTGGATTGGGGAAGATAAGAGATGGTGGTGAACAGCCGTTTTAAAGACCTGGAGGGAGGAGTGAGATTGAAGAGAGTGAGGGAGTTTGTTCCAGAGGCGGGAGAAAAGAGGAATGAAGGAGTGAAGGTGAGCAGAGAGTCTTGATTTTGGCAGTTTAACCATAAGAGGGTTGCAGGCAGATCTTGTGCGACCTGCAGGAATATTTGGGGGACAAAGAGCCCAGAGAGAGCTGGGGGAGCAAGGCCGGAGAGGAGTCGGTAGAAGACGGAAAGACCACCAACCTGCCTGCGGTGATGAAGTGAAAGGCCCTCGGAGATAGCGTCATCGCGGGAGATTCCAATGATTCTGAACGCTTTGGTTTCAACAGCGTGAAGACGAGAGCTAGGTGTGAGGCAGGAGCACCAGCCCAGAGGGGAGAGCAGTACTCCATTGAGCTGCGGATGAAAGCCTTGTTTGTGGTGACGAGCTCAGGTGTGCCAAGGAAGGACTTCGCACGACGGAGGATGCCCAGTCGGCGACTGGCTTTGGAGGCCAGCTTGGAAATGTGGTTTTCGCAGGAAAGATCATGGCAGATAGTGAGACCCAAAAGCTTGAGTGACAGAACTTCTTGGAGAGGATTATTCAGAAAGTAGATGGGAGGGTTGTCCAGTCGGTCTTTTCGGAGAGACATCGTAAGAGTGTGAGATTTGTCAGGATTGAAAGACATGTTCCACCTGTTTGCCCAGTCTGTGATTTTGTCCAGGTCTGCAGAGAGTGAGGAGGCTGCAGACTGCCGAACTGAGGGATGAGGAATGGAGCGGCAGAGAGTGGAGTCATCAGCAAAGAGATAGAGAGGATTTTCAAGAGAGTCAGAGAGATCATTGATGAAGACCAGAAAAAGCACAGGGCCCAGAACACTGCCTTGGGGAACTCCAGCCTGAACAGGAAGAGGAGATGAGAGAAACCCATTCAGGACCACACGTTGACTACGACTAGAGAGGAAGTCCGCCAGCCATGCGTGGAGATTTCCATGGATACCAAAGGAGGGGAGTTTGGTGAGCAGAGCGGGGTGCCAGACCGTATCGAAGGCACGTGATATGTCGAGGGAGACAGCTCTAATTTCCTGTTTGGCATTGAGGACCTCCATCCATTGTTGAGACAGCAGAAGCAGCATGTCCAGAGTAGAGTGACCTGGTCTGAAACCAAATTGATGATCAGAGATCAAGCCATTGGAGAAGCAATGATGGATTCCATGACTTTGCTGATAATTGGGAGAAGGCTGATTGGTCTGTAGTTGCTAGGATCTGTTTTTGCACCTTTTTGTGCAAAGTGGTGATGTTGGCTGATTTCCAAGCAGATGGCAGTTGACCTTGAGCAAAAGAGAGGGTGAAGAGAACAGAGAGAGGGAGTGAAAGAGCGGAAGAACAGGATTTTAGGACCCGTGGGCTGATGCCGTCAGGTCCAGTTGCAGAATCAGAGTCGAGGGTTGACAGAAACTTTTCCACCTTGTCAGGAGGAAAGGACACGGAGTCCAGGAGCAGCTGGGTACGACTGGGTATGGTGGGTACAGAGAGGGATGGGTTTGGGACACAAGATTTAGAGGCAAACACAGAGTTAAGGCATTCAGCTTTTTCACATGCGGAGTCAGCTGTGTAGCCGTTTGAGGTAAGGGAGGGGATGGAGGGGGAACAAACAACAGAAACAGATTTGACCAGACGCCACCAGGATTTGGAAGAGGGAGACAGATAAGAGAGTTCGGTCTTGAGAACGGAGAGATATTATTTCCTGGCTCTCCTGAAGGTGGACACACACTTGTTTCGGGCTTTGTGAAAGGAAATGAGATTTCCTTCTGTTGGATTTGCTTTCCAGGAGACGAAGGCAATTTGTTTCTGGGCAACAGCCTCACCACAAGATTCCGTGTACCATTGTCGGGAGGAAGGGTATGACAACTGAAGACGAGATGGGATAAATCTGTGCATGAGAGAGAGCAATTTACTTTGGAAGAATTCCCAGGATGAGTTGATGTCAGAGGTGGTAGAGATGGGAGACCAGTCCAGATGATTGATGGCTGCTTGAAGACCGTGCCAGTTGGCCTGAGTGAAATGCCAGACTCGTAGACGCTGAGCAGGCTCCCTGAGAATGGTCAGAGAGATGTCCACTCAGAGAGATGTCCACAATGTTGGGGTCAAGAGGTCAAAGGCCAAAGGTCAGAGGTCATGTCAGGTAAAAATGTGATAACTTGTGAACAGCTGAAGGGATTTAAATTAATACTTGGTACAGGTATGTGTAATGATGTAAACATGAAGTGATTAAATTTTGGGGTCAAGAGGTCATAAGTTCAGAGTCATGTCAGGTAGAAATGTGATAACTTGAGAACAGCTGAATGGATTTAAATGAAACTTTGTACAAGTATTGTAATGATGTAATAATTCGGGCAGAAGCATTTCAGTCAACGTCGTGACGTCGAAGAGTGCCGTTCTAATTTTGACTTGTATTCGATACTTAGTGAGACATTTTAGGTAACAATCCTTATGACACATGCATGATAGTAGTTTATATGCCCCAAATATCGCTATTTCTCGGGGTTTCTGTGCATGCGCACCAAACATCCTGGGGGTGGATTACATCATTTTGAAAGTCCCCTATTGGAGGAAGTCCAGCACGTCATGTATATTTAATTTATATAAACATAAACTTTAAAAAACTATGTCAAATCATTGTCAAACATATGTATTCAAAAACTGGTGAAAAAACAGACAATGCAGTTACCGGTGAAAAACTTCAGGAAAGTGAAAGATACATACTCTTCGTGAAATTTCGAATTCATGGGAATGCTATTGTTTCGTTCATCAGAAATAATAAATAAACACTGGCAATTACATTGTCAACATACCTTTTGATGCCAAGCTGGAGTTTCTAATGATTTCTCAAGATTTCTAATGGAAATAAAGAATACCCTTGTAACTTACGTATGGAATCTGTAACCATTTACTGGTACTTTGTAGAGGTGTTTCGCATGTAAATTATTTTATGCTGATTTAAACTTGTTTTACTGTTTGGTTAATCTTCTGCCACAGGCTGGCAATGAATGGAATTTTCCACTGCTCGGGAACAATTTGGCCGGGCACCATGGTTCTCTGGCGCAGGTTGGTATGCGATTGACATTTTCCCATTTCAAAGAAACAAGCAGGCTGGATGCTGCGCACCTATGTGCTGGAATGAGATCAAAGGTAGACAGTCAAAACTTCGGCACAAGCTGACTTGTGGGTGGAATTTCTCATTGTCTTGATTGATGTGAAGTTTTTTTTTCAATGAGCCAAATTATTGGGTGAGTGGGAAAGCAAGCGGAGGAGCACTGAAAGGAAAATGCCACTGCTCGAGCAGCTTGGATATTATTTGACAGAATTCCAAATTATTGGATGAGCCATAATCAGCATTTTTGTACGATGTTGCTTATTAGGGGACCATAGGTACCCTTTTGAAATCGCTCGGATTATATTATTATTATTATTCTGATTCCATGAAAATTTTTTGGCGACCTACAGGTCACACCTTTCATCGTAGGAATTTGAAACTTTGACCATGTATGGGATACCATATGACTCGATGCATATCCTAAGTATGACGTCATAGGTCACGTTATGTGGCGGCCATATTGGATTTAGTGAAAATCTCAAAAATCTATCTCCTCCTCCATGTTTCGAGCTATTGAGTTGAAACTTGGCACACATATACTACACCCCAAGGCGAAGAACGCTCTTTTCTCCGATTTTTCATTTTTTGCTTAATTAGTCTACGGCGTGCCAATTAAAAAAGTGCTGACTCTGCATTTTTTAAATTTAATTAATATTGTGATGCCATGAACTTTGTATCGACCTACAGGCCAAACCGTTGGTCAGATGAACTTGATACCTTGACCAATTATAGTATGTCACTTGATTGGATGCACATCCTAATTATGACGTAATAGGTCACGTGACCTGGCGACCATATTGGATTTTTAAAAAACCTTTAAAATGCATCCCTGCCTTCATTTTTCGATCGATTGAGTTGAAACTTTGACCACTTATAGTATGGCACTCGATCGAATGAATATCCTAATTATGACGTCATAGGTCACGTGACATGGCGAGATGGAGCGGCATGGTCCCCGGATCATCACTGCCCGCAGTTTTAATTTATTATTATATTTATCATGTTATTCAAAGGAATGGTGATTATTTATTATGTTGTTTTGTTATCCACAATATTTCCACACAATGCTTGGATGAAAGACTGTCTACGTTGCTGTGCACAGATGTGGGGTGCTCTAGTTGGGAAACAGAGGATGTGGTAAACTACTAGTATGAAGCAAAATTGTGTTTTTGCAACCTCAGGCCAAGCAGCTGCAAAAATGTGGTTAATCATGTTGTTCCGTTTATCCCGGTACTACATGACTGCAATATTGAAATACATTCCTTCTTTCTTGTGCTCTTCTCTTCTTCAAGCTCTTAATTTAATTGGCGTTTACTTTATATATAAAGGTTTCCATAAGCTTAATGCAAGACTGAATCCACTAGACTATCTGATTCCTGGTACTCGTATTTAACCAACCAAGCGCTGTTGGATGAATTCCTGCTCACGGAGCTGTGGGCAGGAATGACTTATTCACCTAAGTTGTGTCGGTACACTCTTGCCATTTTTCTTTTTCTCTTTTCCCAGTGATGTTTAGCCATATGCCTTGCATTTCATAAGGTTGATAAACAATGTAATTTTCTGGAACTTTGGTTTCTTGTGTAAGCTCTTTAGGATGGAATTACAGATTGTGGTTCCTGGCAGTTACATGCTTTCAGGAATCAAACTCTTTTTTGTGCGCGCCAGTAATTTTGATGACCTTACTTCCTATGGTCATTAACTTTAAGAAATAATAAAAACATCCTTTCGTTCAGGTTTCTCTGTTTTAATTAATCCTCCATGCAATGATAACATTTGATTCAGCACTGTTTACTGTGAAGCCATGATTAGTAACAGAGTGGTGCTTTGGTGTATGTTACCATGTGGCCGAGGTGTGGGTGGGCTGTTGTAGTCAGGAAAGCCGAACACCTGCAAACTCTCAGGTGACATTACTTCTGGAGATCTGCAGAATCAAATTAGTTCAGGTTACTATTTTATATGTGGTTATGGTTACAACTGTTACTATATTTAATTTAACTTGTAATGTTAATAATAATTTGACAAAGACCATGGGAAAGTTAGATATTTAGGTTAGGAGTAGGGTAAGTTCTGTGATTAAGATTGCTTTTATGCATACTAATTTACTTAAAAAGAAGGTCGAAAAAATATCGGTGATAAATCTACAGACTATAACCTCATCTCTAAATTTCATTCTGTGCTATAGCTACGTTCACAAAATTTTAAAAACAAATGTTAAATAATAAATGAAGTACATTCCTTATAAATCATCCTTTCGACTTGCGGTATCATAATAACAGCCTGGATAAGGTCTCAGATAAATTGATAATGGACGTGTCAAGAATGCACATTATCTGCATGGATATTTCATATGTATGCATAAAGTAAAAATGGTTATGTGTGTGAGTTATCTGGGGGTTAAAGGTTGTGTGTGTGTGTGTGTGTGTGTGTGTGTGTGTGTGTTCGTGTTCTACCTTGGCATGTCAGTCATTTCACTGGCTGAAAAAAAGAAGAAACAAGTGTCATTCAAACTATTTTCGTTGTCAAAAAAGCACACATTTTCATCAATATTTTTGGCCAAAAAACACTCATCTGTAAATGTAGGAAACTCACATTTGAGGACTACAGGAAGACCTTACACTGTTAAGTCAAATTGGTTACAGATGGGTTTGATGGCAAACCTTTCGTTTTTTCAATTTCCCAGCGGGTGCCTCATCAGTTTGAGTGATCTCATCAGTTTGAGTGATCCGATCAGTTTGAAATTTATTGAGCTTGATCTACACAAAATTTTTATGGGAGAATTAATAGTCAGGTTCACTATGTTAACAAATATAATTTCGTTCAAAATTTTGGTAGATTAGCAAAACTATACATTTTTGGAATATTCAGAGCATGAGGAATCCAAAAATTAATGTTTACATTTGCGTAGACACCTTTGCGAAAATGACACTCAGGACAGTTGGATTGAAAATTAAAACCTTCAAAAATCTTATTTTCCAGAACGGCTTACTAATCAATGCGAAACTCCACACACATGATCTACTAGCTTTGGGGAATAAAGTTTTGAAACGATAAGTCATAGGTCACATGGCCTGTGAGCAATATTGGATTTTATGCAAAAACTGCACAAATGAAATTATTGTTCTTCTCTGAAAGCACTGAATGTATAAATGTGAAATTTTAACCACATGTTTGACTACCCATGGGGATATAATGTTGGAAAAAAAACCCATCACCGGTCACATGGTTTGGTTACCATATTGGATTAAAAATATATATTTTAAAAATTGTTACTCTAAAAGCGCTTACCCTATCGATGCGAAGTTTTACAAATATCATCTCACACCATTGCTGCATATAGTGTGAAAATGGTGACATCATACGTCACATTGTTTGGCAGCCATCTTGGATAGAAAAACTAACCTTATCCGAAGCAACATGAAACAAGCACCACACAACCTTGTCTCGAGAAGATCTGCAATCTCTGATTGCTCTTTCTTGTTCTTAAGTTTAATTTTAGTTTGTTGTTGACTCTCAGGCAATATCAACAATCCCGTTGAAAGGGTGGTATGTGTTCAGATGTTATCAATTACTTGATCGTATTATTATTTTGCTCCATGTTGCTGCCTTCAAGGTAGCGATTCACCTTCTCCTTCGGTGATCCCCCATTTATAACTACCCTTCTCTATTTATCTCCGCCACCGAAGATGGATGGAGGTTATGTTTTCACCCTTGTCTGTTTGTCTGTTTGTGAACAGGTTATCTCAAAAAGTTGTGGATGGATTTGGATGAAATTTGGAGAGGTTGGGTATTTGAGAAGGACGAAATTATTAGATTTAGCTGGCTACTCCTGCTTGTCCAAGTTGTGGTTATCATTGAATATTACTTGCAAAATAAAATCAATGCAAAATTATCCCTGGTGTTGGGCTAGCGGCTAGGGTGCCGGTTTAGGATCCTAGGATCCTGGGTTTGAATCCCGGTCAATCGCTGAATTAACGCCAGGGGGGTTGACTCAGCCTGTCATCCTTCCGAGGTCGGCAAATTGAAGACCAGTTCACTGGTAATTCCTTGCTTGTCGTTAAAGGCGGCAAAAAAGGGTTGGCGTCAGGAAGGGCATCCGGCCGTAAAACATTGCTTCAAAAAGGGGACCGAAAAACAACAACAACCACAGTTCCCGAAAAAGGCCAACCCCCGCTTGCGGGGAAAAATGGCCTCCAAAGGTGGTTATTACTTGCAAAATAAAAAACATTGCCTCAAACAGGGAACCATGATTGTCATGGGGCCCGCAAGTGGCGTCAGGAAGGGGATCCGGCCATAAAAACATTGCCTCAAACAGGGAACCATGATTGTGATGGGGCCCGCAAGGCTAACCCCTGCTCTAGCGGGGGGAAATGGCCTTAAAACGATCATTCATTACTTGCAAAATCGAAGATTTTTCATGTGTACTGGTCGGTTGCGTTTGTGATTCTGTCCGTTTGTTTGTTTGTCTGTTTGTCACTCGCCGACAGGTCACAATTCTAAACCGATCGTCATGAAACTTCACCAAGTTGTAGAGGTTGTCACAGTTGAAAAGCCTATTGATTTTGAAGTCAAAGGTCATTTGGAGGTCCGATTTCTAAAATCGCCATTTTTCATCCGATTCACTTGAAAATTGAACAGCATTTGTATATTGAGTCACTAAAATAGGAAACCAACTAATTTTGACGTAAGAAGGTCAAAGGTCAACTCAAGGTCAAACTTTTAAAATCGTCCATTTTCATCTGAAAAATCATCAATTTTCGCCCGATTGACTTGAAAGTTTAACAGCATTTGCAAAGTGCCTCAATAAATTGGTAAATCAACTATTTTAAGGTCAAAAGGTAAAAGGTCAACTCAAGGACAAACTTCCAAAATCATCTATTTTCATCTGAAAAATCATCACTTTTCATCTTATTAACCTGCGAATTAAACAGCAATTACGAAACGCATCACTGAATTGGGAAACCAACTATTTTTGAGGTGAAGAGGTCAAAGGTCAACTCGAGGTCAAAGTTCTAAAATCATCAATTTTCATCTGAAAATCATCACTTTTCCTCATATTGACCCGAGGTTTGATCAAGATCGTCAATTTTAATCTTGATGAAATGGACAATTTGATGGATCAATGGCATCCTTTTTTTCAAAAAGGGGACCGAAAAACAACAACAACCACAGTTCCAGAAAAAGGCCAACCCCCGCTTGCGGGGAAAAATGGCCTCTAAAGGTGGTTTTTTTTTTTAATGGCATCCTTTTTGGGGGGGGGGGGGGGGGGGGTCGGGGGTTGATTTTGAAAGTATCGTGCTCTGCATGACGTCTTCTTGTTTATCATTTTGTTTTTGGCCGTAAGTGTTTATCATAAATTATTTGTTTATATTTGAGGTGGACTCAATCACTTCCGTGGTGCAATTAGGCTATAAAGTATAATTGTAAAATTATGAAAATGTGTTTCTGCTCGACCTCATTACCTCAACCACAGAAGGTGTACAGAGGTTATGTTTTCACCCCTGTCTGTCTGTTTGTTCGTGAACAGGATATCTCAAAAGGTTGTGGGGTAATTCGGATGAAACGTGGTGACAGGTAGGGTGTGTGACAAGGTAGAATTGATTCGATTTTGGTGAAGATCCGAATCCGGATCCGGATCAGATAATTTTGTGAATTGATTTTTCAACATTGGGTGAGAGGGGAACTAAAACCAATATAGAGCACGATATCTCAAAAAGTTATGGACGGATTCGGACAAAACTTGGTGGACAGGTGGGTGTGTGTGACAAGGACGAATTGATTCGATGTTGGTGAAAATTCGAATACGGATCCGGATCCAATAATTTTTTAGTTTTTAAATGATTCTTCACCATTGAGTGAATGATAGGGCCAAAAATGATATATAGCATGATATTTCAAAAAGTTGTGGAAGTCTTGTGACAAATCCTGGTGGATAAGTTGGTTAGGTGACAAGAACAAACTGATTAGATTTTGGTTCAGGTTCGAATCCAGATCTAGCCTATCAGTGGACACAAAACATAAACTGTTTAGCCTGGCAGAGGTATGCGCTCTACCAAGTGTCGTTCTTGTTGGCATGCCATCTGAGCTCATATTTCAATGAGCTCTGCTATCAGTGTTGCAAAATCTATCCTTGAGATGTGTGGCAATGCAATTACATTGAATGATAACATTTTATTCAAAGAGAGACAGAAACATCAGTAGACAGACTCATTACCAGCTCGCCTCGCCCGTCCCTTTCTGCATGTCGTGAATAAGATGACAGGAACAGTCACCAGGATGATTATCGCCAACAGGACGACGATAATATCACGCACATCTGTATGTGGATATACATAGTATCATGAATGCTCCAGTCCACAATTCATCATAGCTTTCAACTTCACACTCATTTTGTACATTGGAAAGTTTTAAAAGTGTAATTTGAAGGGTTAGGAAGAAAATATACAATTCATTACCATGGTCGATTTTGATGTCCTGACACTTTTCTGAAAAGTCTGTGCCATTTTCTGCAAGGCAAGAGGGAAATGGGTAGATTGCCCTGTTATCCCTGTTATCAAACACATGAATATGTAGACACACACACACACACACACACACACACACACTCCATCGAAGTTAAGGGGGACATTTAAAGTTTTAAGCATAAATTGCGTAACACCATGCTTAACATCAAATTCAATGAAACCTTACAATATGTGGCATACTTTCACTTTGGTCAAATTGGTCCTGTTGTCCATAATACCTTCTCCCATGCTATTAAAAGGACACAATCTTATTATATACGTTGAAATTGAGGGAGTCAATGAAATCATGAGGGAGGGGATGTGGGAGGGTGAACAGAGATTGGGGAAGGAAATGTGCATACAGTAAAGGCAAGTGTGATGGTGGGTGATGCGAGAGGAAGAAAAAGAGATTGTGAGAAAATAAAAGCAAAGCTAGATGGTATTTATAGAATACTTACCCCATGCAGTCAACTTGGTGCGAGCCAACTCTTGTTTTTTTAAAGGTTTTTTGCTTTGATCTAAAATAGCTGCCAGACCACGTGACTGATGACTTTATAAGCTTACATTCTCCAATACAATTGTTGGGTAGATCACGCTCAATAAATTTCAAACTGATCAGACTCAGCGTTGTACTTGTCGAATTATGACGTCATACTTAAGGCAGCAATGACGCCATCGTTAGCAACACTTATTCCCCATTTGGACTTCTTTACAATGAGCCATGTTTCAATTTTTTTTCCATGGAGCAGTTTCGGAGATATAACGGTGCAAAGTTTTTCCAAGATGGCACCCGTACCACGTGACATATGACGTCATAATTATCACTAAAAAATCGATGTCACCATTTCTCACTAAAAGCTCCGATGGTGTAAAATTCGTGTCAATCAGACCAATGCCTGCTGAGAAAATTAATTTTAAAATGCAGTACATACACCACACATACGCACGTAACCGATCGCTTAACCCTGCTTTTCACTTCGAGAGCGCAGGGTAACAAAGCAAGGGCCTTGCATGCGTCATCCTGGGAATAGAGGATCAAAAGATACATTCTTTTTTTCTCTCTCTACGAGACTGAAAGTCATAAAAGAGCAAAATTAAACTGACAGTGGGTTAGTGGGGAAACAATTGCGCACAACCGGCAATGGGATAAATACAGTATCGGAGAAGAGTGGGTAGAAAACAAAGAGACCACCAACCTACCTGTAATGTGAAAGCAACAGACCAGATTGAACAGTAATGAAATGTTCTGCACTCATTGATCAGACGTCACATCTGTCGCTTGACTCCACTCACGATACCCTGATACAAGAAATGATATGGCCGCCATCTTGGTTTTCTGGTAGACCTGACACATTAAACTTGTTGGCCTCTGCTGATTATACACTGCTCGGGTTTGTGGCTGCATATTTCCATTGGTTTTGTTTGGGTCGAGTGTTATTAATGATGAGAGGCCCCGAAAAATCTAATCCTATATCGAATAATAGTAAGGTTTAATCAAGCCCATCAGAATGCACAGTATGTACATCAGTATGCACGGTAATCAAGTGTTACGTTACCGCACATTATGTAATCAAGCATTACATTATGGTATGTAAATTACTAAAACCATTCGCCGTGTTTGGGTTTATTTCCAAACAGTTTGTGATAGTTTGTGATATTGTCCAGGTCTGTACTAACAGTTTGTGATATTGACCAGGTCTGCAGAGAGTGAAGAGGCTGTTGCCTGCCGATCTGAGGGATGAGGAATGGAGCGGCCGAGAGTGGAGTCATCAGCAAAGAGATAGAGAGGATTTTCCAGAGAGTCGGAGAGATCATTGATGAAGACCAGAAAAAGCACAGGGCCCAGAACACTGCCTTGAGGAACTCCAGCATGGACAGGAAGGGGAGATGAGAGAATTCCACGCAGAGCCACACGTTGACTGCAACCAGAGAGGAATTCCGAAAGCCATGCGTGGAGATTTCCATGGATACCATAGGAGAGTTTGGTGAGCAGGGCGGGGTGTCAGACCGCATCGAAGGCACGAGATATGTCAAGGGAGACAGCTCTGATTTCCTGTTTGGCATTGAGGACCTCCATCCATTGTTGAGACAGCAGAAGCAGCATGTCCAGAGTAGAGTGACCTGGTCTCAATCCAAATTGATGATCGGAGATCAAGCCATTGAGAAGAGGAAGGATATAATATCAGAAGCAATGATGGACTCCATGACCTTGCTGATTTCACTGGTCAACAGCCAAATTGGTTCTGACTTATTTTCAACTGTTTCTAACTAATTTGGTGCCAACGAATCCGAATCTGACCTTAAAATTTCGCTATCATGTAACTTTGACGTAGTACATCATAAGTGTGGAAAAAATCTTTAGAGCATGCGAATTTCTTGATTAGTCTCAATAAGTCTATTTATTGTCACAAAAAATAATATGAACTTAAAGTTCTTATTTACATCACATAAAAAAATGTAAATCTCCAAAAATAATATGAACTTTATAATATCACAAAAATATGAACTTTAAGTTTTTATTTACATCACATAAAAAATGTAAATCTCCAAAAATAATATGAACTTTATAAAATATCACAAAAAATAATATGAACTTTAAGTGTTTATTTACATCACATTAAAAGTCCCTCTGAATTTTACTTTTGCGTTTGTAGGAGCAATCACTTTCACGTTGTAAAGTCCAACAGTAGTCGCCCATCATGTTTGGATTGAATCAGCCTTGATATCGAGTCTCCATGATGGCAATTTCCTGGTGAAACCTTTCTCCATGTTCATCACTGACATCGCCAATATTTTGTGGAAAGAAGTCCAGATGAGAATGGAAGAAATGTATCTTGAGTGACATTCGAGCACCGAGCGCCTGGTAACTCTTCAACATCTTCTCCACAAGCTCTTCATAATTTGGTGCTCAAAAATTTCCAAGGTAATTGTGAGCAAGAGTCACAAAGCTATCCCAAGCAACGCTTTCCAGCTCAGATAGTCTCGTTACAAAGTCCTGATTAGTGAGTACAAGACGAATTTAAGGACCATTGAAAACACCCGCCTTTACTTTGGCCTCAGATACAATGCCTTGGAACTTCATTAGCAACTAGTGGAAGCCAGCACCATCTTGATCCATGGCCTTCACAAAGTTCTTCATCAAACCAAGTTTCAATTGAAGTGGTGGTAAGAATACCTTCTCAGGGTCAACAAGAGGTTTGTGAATTTCAAATGAAGGGGTCAAAAGAAGTTAAATGAAGTGGTATTCCTATGGTATACTGGATCTCAAAAACTGGATGTGCTAGTGAAAATTGGATATCACAATCGAAATCTACAGGTTCATGTTGGTTAGAATCACCTGAAAATATACTAGAACCATATAAAATATACTTTTAAAATTTTGTTGACCAGTGATTATTGGGAGCAGGCTGATTGGTCTATAGTTGCAAGGATCTGTTTTTGCACATTTTGTGTAAAGCGGTAATGTTGGCTAATTGCCAAGCAGATGGTGGATGACCTTGAGCAAAAGAGAGGGTGAAGAGAACAGAGAGAGGGTGAGATAGAGCAGCAGAGCATGATTTTAGGACCCGTGGGCTGATGCCATCTGGTCCAGTTACAGACTCAGAGTCGAGGTTTGACAGAAACTTCTCCACCTTGTCAGGAGCGAAGGATACAGAGTCCAGGATCAGCTGGGTTCGACTGGGTAAGGTGGGTACAGAGAGTGATGGGTTTAGGACACAATATTTTGAGACAAACAGAGTTGAGGCATTCAGCTTTTTCATGTGTGGAGTCAGCTGTGTAGTCATTTGAGGTAAAGGAGGGGATGGAAGGGGAACAAACACCAGAAACAGATTTGACCAGAAGCCACCAGGATTTGGATGAGGGAGACAGGGTTGAGAGTTCAGTCTTAAGATTAGAGAGATATTGTTTCCTTCCTCTCCTCGGTGTAGACCCACACTTGTTCCGAGCTCTGTGAAAGGAACTGAGATTGCCTTCCGTTGGATTGCCTTCCATGAGGCAAAGGCAAGTTGTTTCAGGGCAACTGCCTCACCACAAGATTAAGTGTATCCTGGACGGGAGGAAGGGTAAGACAACTGAAGACGAGATGGGACAAATCTGTGCATGAGAGAGAGAGAGCAATTTACTTTGGAATAATTCCCAGGAAGAGTTGATGTCAGAGGCAGTAGAAATGGCAGACCAGTCCAGATGATTGATGGGTACTTGAAGACCATGCCAGTCGGCCTGAGTGAAATGCCAGACTCGTCGACGCTAAGGAGGCTCTCTGAGAATGGCCAGAGGGATGTCCACTTTGTAAAGGTAATGATCAGATGAACCGATTGGAGCAGAAGAAGACAACAGACATATTCAGCGAAGTTAGTCATAACCATGTCTAGAAGACTTGATGTACCATTGACTGAGATCCGGGTCGGGAAATTGACAGATTGTGCCAGTCCCAATGAGTCGCAGAAGTCCTTTGCTGAGGTGCCCTGGCTGGAGCGAGAGGTATCCTCACCAAGCCAGCTGGCATGATGACCGTTGAAGTCACCACGTATGAGGAAGAGAGATTTGGGATGAGTGGACAGAAGTTGGTCCATGTTGACAGACAGGGAGATGTACATGGAGCAATCAGTGTTTGGTGGACGGTACAGCACACATATGAACAAAAGGTGGGAGCGAAGGGGAAGCCATAGCCAGAGGTACTCCTGGGGGAAGGGGGGAGGGTGTTGGAGAGAGGGCAGTGCATGGAGATTGAGGAAGAGAGTTTTTCATAAAGATAGCAACCCCACCATCAGGACGAGGCCCAGGTCTATCATACTGGAGGACGGAGTAACCAGGGAGAGAAATTAAGGAATCAGACATCTTGAAGGAGGAAAGTTTCTGTTAAGCAGATTAAGTCTGGTTTGTCTGAAGCAACCTGTATGGAGAGATCGGTCAGGTTTGAGCGAAGGCCACGGATGTTTGAGGTCCATACCGTTAAGGAAGAGGGAGGGAGAGCATCAGATACAGGACAAGGGAGGGGAGGGTAGGGAAAGATGAGGGAGGAGAGGGGGAGGTGGGGAGAGCTGTTCACAGTGTGTCAGATATAGCAGGAGATGAGGAGGACAAAAGTTTTGATGGTGATGGGATGAGGCACAGTGAGAAGTTGTTGGAGGAGCAGCAGAGTGAAGTATGAGGTTGTAAGAAGTTGGGAGAATGTGGATGTATGAGTTAGAAGGGAGAGGAAGTGGGGAGGAGGCAGCTTTGTGGAGGAGTTAAGAGACAACTTTGAGGAGGGATGAGAGGGGAGAATTTAAGAAAAATGGTGAGGAGGGAGTTTTGAAAGGGAGGGGTGAGGGAGATTGGTGAGGGGAGATTTGAGCGGGAATGGTTAGGGGTGATTTGATGGGGAGGAGTGAGAGGGAGATTTGAAGGGGAGTGGTGAGGAGGGACATTTGAGGTGAAGGGGTCAGGGGGGAGATTTGAAGGGGAGGAGTGGGTTAGGAGTTTTGAAGGGGAGGGGTGGGGGGGGGGGGGAGATTTGATGGGGAGGGTGAGGGGGGAGATTTGAAAGATTAAAGGAAATCAAACATTTATTATAAACTGGGTTTCTTGAGATATTCAAATCAGAGATCCGTTTGAGAATAAAATATTTTCTTAATCAATTGACTAATAGCATAACTAAACCACGAGTGCTTCATCCGAAGATGTAACTTTTAGGAATTTAATTGAATAAGTCATTAATATAAAATAAATAATTTATTTATTAATCAATAAATAATTAATTGATTAATCAATAAATCAAAAATAGCCTTTACAGCCAAATCACTTGGTCATTGTCATGTCCAAATATCAGCTTCCTACCTCAAAAGGTGCCTGAGATATTGGCCAGATGAGACAGAAAATAAAGAAATAATTAATAATGAAAAAAAAAAATCGTGTAAAAATTAAATAATAATCAATCAATTGCCTATTTTAAAAAAAAAAAATTTTAAGTTACAGATTCGGATGAAATAGTGGTGGTTTATGTGTTCTATTAGGCCCATAACACAGAAACCACCACCATTTCATCCGAATTTGTAACTTAAAAAAATATTTTTTAGTCATTAATCAAATAATTCGATAATTAATCGATTTATTGATTAATCAATAAATCAAAAATAGCATTCACAGCCAAATCACTTGGTCATTGGCATGTCCAAATATCAGCTTCCTAACTCAAAAGGTGCCTGAGATAATGCCCAGAAGAGAAAGGAAATGTATAAGTACTTAATTAATCGCTAATAATTAAATAACTAATCAATTAATGGATTAATCAAAAAACAAAAATACAATTTTTGACAAAGTACTTGCTCACGATTGTGGCGAAATTTCAGCTTCCTAGCTCAAAGGATGGCTGAGATATCGCCCGGACAAACAAACAAGAAAACAAACAAACAACCAGAGTGAAAACTGAGTACTCCCTTTCAGCGTGCGTAACTGCCGAGCCCCCTTCGGTGCCCGGCAATGACGTTATACAGCGCCTGGAGATGGCATAGGAAAGGAGCGGTGTACAATATACAAATGAATACAACATGGCAGGGGGGAGTTTAAACATTCTAAAGGAAAACCATGAACAGTCTGCGAAATTCCTGAAATGCAGAAGAATAGATTAACAAGCCAGGAGAACAGAGCAAAGGAACCAGGAGGTGTATAAACAATTTGTTAGTATGGAAGGAGAGGCCACCTTTTTATTTTCTTTTTCAATATTATATTTGTTTTTTTTTTAAGGTTCTGTGAAAGCGGATCTGAGAAAGAAGGAGAAAGGATGAAAGGGTATGGTGAATTAAAATTGCAAAGGTGAAAATAAACGGTTGAAGAGAAAGGAGTTATATGATGGATAGAACGAGAAGGGAGCGGTGAGACAGCACGCAGGCGAGGGAGGGGAGACCACAAGGAGAGAAGGTAGTTATAATAATAATAATAAAAAATTGTATTTAAGACATCAAACAAAGGGTACGAGGTTAGGGGGTGAAAAAAAAAAGGTAATCCAGAAAGAGATCAAACGTGAATAACAAAAGACCATAAGACAAAGAGGCAGGCAGGCCTTGAGGCTAATCAGGCCCCAAAACACAGACGACCAAACTGACTGACTCGTACACAATTGTGCACGAAATTCGAAACACGATTGAACCAGAAACACAGCAGACACATGCACAGCAAAATAAAATACTTAACTTTGAGAAAAAAACAACAACTTTGAACGACGTGGACGAGCTCCGCCGACACACAACTTCACCCGGGGAACAGGAAGCGGAAATAAGCTTGTTCTATCGATAAGTATTTTAAACTCGTCTCCCTCCTCCAAATCCTGATGGTGTCTGATCAAATATGTTTCTGGTGTTTGTTCCACTTTCATCACCTCTCTTACCTCAAACGGCGACACAGTTGACTCTGCACGTGAAAAAGCTGAATGCCTCAACTCTGTGCTTACCTCAAAATCTTGTGTCCCGAACCCATATCTCTCTGTACCCACCTTACCCAGTCATACACAGCTGCTCCTGGACTCTGTGTCCTTCTCTCCCGACAAGGTGGAGAAGTTTCTGTCAAACCTCGACTCCGATTCTGCAACTAGACCAGACGGCATCAGCCCACAGATAATAAAATCCTGCTCTGCCACTCTTTCTCACCCCCTCTCTGTTCTCTTCACCCTCTCTTTTGCTCAATGTCATCTGCCATCAGCTTGGAAATCAGCCAACATTACCGCTTTACATAAAAATGTGCAACAACAGATCCTTGCAACTATAGACCAATCAGCCTGCTCACAATCATCACCAAGGTCATGGCTCTCCGATCAAGACTCTCCGCTCACCTTCACTCTTTCATTCCTATTTTCTTCCGCCTCTGGAACAAACTCCCCCACTCCCTTCAATCCCTCTCCTCCCTCCAGGGCTTCAAAACAGCTGTTCACCACCATCTCTTATCTTCCCCATCCAAAACCTTGATCTTTTCTACCCCCATTAAAACATCCCAAATCCACCTCTTTCAATCTCCAATTTCTTTCCTGAAATTCCTAGTAGTGTTCATTTGCTTTATACCGTGTAACCACCCTCCTCCCCTCAACCCTCTCCCTTCCACATATCTACCAACGTCCCTGTTATCTACTGTTATTGTGCTTGTTTGTTTTCCTCTTTCCCCCTCTTGTCTACCGCTCCCTTTATTGTATGTTTTATGTGTCTGTGCATGTTTTCATGTTTAATGTGTTTGTTCTTAAACGAGCCTCAATTCTGTAATAAAAAATAAAAATAAAAAAAAGGATTTTTCTTATGTGGTGCTTGAAACGTTGTTATTATGTTTGCCGAATTTACATTACCACTTCGCTTGGCCTTTCCTGCCTTGCCGTGTCATACAGTATGCCATAATAGCTGCCATGTTTGTTACACATGTAGCGTTCTTGATCCTTAATTACATTAGCAGAGCGCTTTATAATCATTTTGTTTGTTTATATTTGAGGCATTGTGTATGCATTATCTTTTGTAGTACATTTAAATTCTGTATATGGAATAGAGCATGGCTTTCTGCTCATAGCTAACCTTGTCTATCGATCATGCAGTATATACTATATACAGTATGTCTATATACAGAGTGGCCATAATTCCTCCCTTTTAAAAATTGTAACATTGCATTTTAAGACTCTTAAGCCACTTTAGACCCCTTAGAAAATGGAAAACAATTTTCCCCAAAATAGTTTTTGACGACCTTTTCGTGCACATTTTGCGTCCCATCACAAGTTGCAATAACAATTTCAAAACTGATATCCCAAAGCGAAATTGATGTTGAAAAGTGAAACTGAAACTGTTGATCTATGGATCATCGAATGTGAAACCAAAATAAAATGCTGTGAGAAATACCGAATGGAAATTGCCAAAAGCAGAGCTGTGGGGAGTACTGAGAGAGAAGGAAGGTTGGAGACTAAATATGCGAGGTGGAGAGGGATAGGTGGCTGGAGGTGGTCAGTTGGCATTGAAAAACTTCTGTGATCTTCCGTCAGTCGGTAGGTTCAAAACGTGCACCTGTCTGGGCTGCGAGCAGTCACACTATGCACCTTGACACTATCCCGATATCTGCAATGAGTATTGTATTTGTATCTCCACACTGAAGTCAACCTACCGAGTGTGGCTCCTTCTGCTCACCAACACCGCACCAACGGACATTCACAGGCAAGCACAAACGTCCTGAGTGTACCTTCACATACAATCCAATGCTGACCTGCCAATCCACAAAGCTACTGACCCCTTCAAGATTTAAAATGAAGTCATGGAAGCCTTTCTGGATTAGAGGACCTGCAGTGTCCAATACTAATGATAAGGAGTTGTGGTGCCAGCAATGGGAAAAGGCATCAGTTCGAAATTGCCAGCTAATTCAAGATCCCCCGAAGGAGACCCCAGGCATTGACTGACAGGGATGCCAGTGGAGTGGTATTAACCGACTGCGAACTCTTCATATAAGGACCATATGTAAAAGTGGAGCAAACTGAGAGCCTAGTGCGTACCTGTGTCCATCAAGATCAGACAGTCCTACATGTCGTACAGGACTGCGTTCAGAGGAGATTCAGCTGGTCCTTTGCAGAACTGCACAAGGCCACTGATGCTACAATCAAATGGCTCTCATTACTAGATCTCAAAATAAAATCGTCACTAATATCATACGAAAGAAGAAGCATAGAACTTAACTTCTCCAGCGCCAGTAATAGCTCTTTTAAGGCACAAGTGTGCTTTGGGCTTTATGGCAGAGTGGCCAGACGGAAGCCTCTCCTCAGTGAAAGACACATGAAAGCCCACAGAATCTTGTTTCTCACAGTCTGAGAGTCCTTTAGGTGCTTTTTTGCAAACTCCAAGCGGGCTTTCATGTGTCTTTCACTGAGGAGAGGCTTCCGTCTGGCCACTCTGCCATAAATCCCAGATCGGTGGAGTGTTGCAGTGATGGTTGTTCTTCTGGAAGTTTCTCCCATCTCCATACAGGATCTCTGGAGCTCAGCCAGAGTGACCATCGGGTTCTTGGTCACCTCTCTTACCAAGGCCCTTCTCCCCCGATTGCTCAGTTTGGCCGGGCGACCAGCTCTAGGAAGAGTCCTCGTTGTTCCAAACTTCTTCCATTTAAGAATTATGGAGGCCACTGTGCTCTTGGGAACCTTCAATGCAGCAGAAATTTTTTTGCAGGCTTCCCCAGACCTGTGCCTCGACACAATCCTGTCTCTGAGCTCTGCAGGCACTTCCTTGGACCTCATGGCTTGGTTTTTGCTCTGATATGCATTGTCAGCTGTGAGACCTTATATAGACAGGTGTGTGCCTTTCCAAATCATGTCCAATCAATTGAATTTACCACAGGTGGACTTCAATCAAGGTGTGGAAACATCTCAAAGATGATCAAGAGAAATCGGAGGCACCTGAGCTAAATTTCAAGTGTCATAGCAAAGGGTCTGAATACCTATGTCAATGTGATATTTCAGTTTTTTCTTTTTAATAAATTTGCAAAACTTTCTAAAATCCTGTTTTCTCTTTGTCATTATGGGGTATTGCATGTAAATTGATTTTGGAAAAAATAATTCAAACGATGTCAGCATAAGGCTGCAACACAACAAAATGTGAAAAACGTGAAGGGTTCTGAATACTTTCTGAATGCACTGTATATATATATATACAACAATATATATATATATATTGTTGTGGATATGAGAATGGTGTTTTTTTTTGTTGTTGTGTAAATTGTTGTAAAAATATCGCCCTCCTTGCTCCAGTTATGTATAAAGGTCAAAGTGCGTCCCGTAATTAGTTCATAAACACCACACGTTAGCCAATCATAGATTTCCCCCCTTGTTGACAGTTATTTCTTTATTATGTGTATTAGTGTAAGGCTGTGTCTTCCATTAATTGAAATACTCCATTGCACCAAGTGAAATAAGAGTAGATCCCCTTTCCCTTCACATTCCCCTTCCGACAAATTGCCAACTGTTCCCTCCGCGACTCCATTCGCCACGAGGTCGGCTTGGAGAAGAAGGGGGAGGAGCTGCCGACTCCTGGGCGTGCCCGCCCATCGTCATCAAGGGCGGAGCCAGAGGGCCGTGCCGACCAATCAGGGCCGAGGCGAGCTGACCGATGGGCGTGTCCTGGACACCAGCGGCTTGATCGCCTGAGGCGCTATATAGAGCACGCGCGAAAGCAAAAGTTGAAGTTGTTGTTGGACTAAGAGTTGGACTGAGTGGGACTAAGAGTTGGACTAAGCAAGAGAGGAAGTTGTTGGACTGGGTTGGACTAAGAAAGAGTCGAGGAGGGAGGAGATCAGAACACAGACAAGCCTGAAGGGAGTCCTGGAGTTTGTGAGAGAGGGAGAGAGAACCCGTCACGCCAGACCCCCCACCAGCAGGTTGGCTCCACCAAGCAGCTCCGACCCGTTACCCCGCGCACACGACAGGATCGGTGGCATCGGCGGCCCTCTAGGTCCAGCCCGACGTCCCGTGCGGGATCAAGCTCCAGCCAGCTCCGTGCCTTCCTCCCCCTCCAGCCACCCACCTCCTTCCAGCCAATCCACTCTGCAATTCCCCGTGTGAGTCCGTCTTGGTTTGTTCTGTCCTGGGTTAAGTTAAGCCTGTTTAGATAAGCTAGTATTTTCACTGTGTCTTTCTGGTCCGTCCCTCTTTCTGCTTTATTTTATTATCCTTCCTTCTCCTTGGTTTCTTTGATTGTGTAAATAGTAGGAATAAATTTAGTAGCATTTCTAACCTTTTTGTCTCCTTCTTCTTCTTCTTCACATCCGTGTCGCCTTTGTCTTTTCCCTATTGAATATCTGTGGCGCGATTTTGGCCAACGTTCAGGAATCGGGTTAGTCGGGGTAACTGTTCGGGCGCGGCGGCCATCCGCTCGGCAAACAACATCCTAGCCGTGTCTGTAACAATTGGTGCCAGGAGCGAGAACGGACCTGAAGCGCTTAGTGCGCTCAAATTACGAGTGGGCCCAAATTTGTTTTATAAAAACTTAAATTTGAAAATCGTGCCATGGACAATCAAGGCGATCGGATGCAGGTGGGGGCAATAGAAGAGGGGTTAGGGGTAACCCAGGACCGGAGTGAAGAAATGGTGGAGGAGAACAATGAGGAGGTGGTTGAGGAGGTTTCAGGCGCGCAAAATGTCGCCCTCGCGCACGTGGTTGGAGGGTCCCAAAATGGCAGCGCCGCGGAGGGCGAGCCCGCGGTGGCGGCTGGGGATGCTGGGCAAACCGGGTTTGACCTCAGATTATTCTTGACCCAACTGAATGCAAAAATGGATAGGATGGGGGCCAAATGCGGGCAATGAGGGACGAAGCGAGGGGTACCAGTGAACAGTTGGGAAATAAATTTGAGGGTTTAGACAATAAATTTGAAGGGTTAGACAACGGGATAAAAGAGGTGAAGAATGGGTTAACGGGGGTGGAAAATAGAATGGCTGCCCAGGAGAATCAGATAGAGGGGGTGAAAAATGGGTTAAGGGGGTTAGAAAACACAATGGACGACAAATTGCGGGAAATAGGGGAGCAATCCGCCCGGGAAATCAAACGGATGGGGAACCAGATAGAGGAGGTGAAAATCGGGTTGGAAGGTAAACTGGATGCTCAGAGGGATGAATTGGGACAGATGAGGGCGGCATCTACTAAAGAAATGGAGGATATGGGGGAGGAAGTAAGACGAGGTGTAAGCGAGGAGATCTCGGGGGTACGCGAGGAGGTAAAGCGAGGTGAGAAGCATATGGAGAAAGAGGTGAGGAATAATATGGCTAGGTTACAGGGGGGCATAGAGGGTCTGACGAGGGGAGTAGAACAGCTGACAGTGGGACAAAAGGAACTTGTGGAGCAGGTGGAAAAGAACACTGCGGTATTAGGAGGGTTAAAGGCGACACAAAAAGACATCAGGAACGAATTGATAGCGACAAAGAAGGAATGTCAGATGGTACGTGAGGGACTGACAACGAGGTTGGATGAGGTGACAGAAGCAATGGAGACGAAGGACCGGGAGGTGACGACGCACATAGAAACGGTCAAGGTGGCGTTAGAGGACGAAATAGAGGAGACGCACCGGGAAATAAAAGAGGTGAAGCAAAAGTTAAAGGAGGTGGAAGAGGGGGTGATTGAAATTAAGAAGAGTCGGAGGGAAACTAAGAGGGAGATAAAGGAGGAGGTGATGGAATATGTACAAGGTCGGTGCTCAAATCGTGATGGTGTGCTTACTAACCAAATAAAGAGTTTGCAGGTGGCGAAGGAGGTGCAGAGACGAGGTGCCAAGGTGAGTGGCGATATATTCGGAAATGTATATGATGTGAGGGGAGCTTCAGTCGGCTTGGGGGTTGGTGTAGACCCGGGTGTTCATGAGAGGCCGTTGGTGAAGTGTGCGACAGGTATGGTGTGCGAAGGAGGAGGTGTGCGAGAATGTCCGACTCTGGGGTGTGTGAGGAAAAAGTGCGAGCCAAGGAGTGAGTGTGCTGTCGAGAGTGAGTTGGTCGTAGCGCGTGTGCGAGGGGGCACATGGAAGCGCGGGATGGGGAGTGTTACAAGGGATGTAACGGAAGCATGCACGCCTGTGGTGAGTGTTACGGAGGGTGTAACGGGAGAGTGTGCGCAAGAGGATGCGCGAGAAAGCTGTGTAACGGATGGGTGCATGAGGAAAGAGTGCGCTGGCGAGAGTAAGGGTGAGTGTGCGACCGAGTGTGGTGGTGAAAGTAGTGAGAGTGACACGGAGTGTGAGTTGGTTGTGGCAGGTGAGAGAGGATGTACACCTGGAATGGAAGGATGCACACCTGGAATGGTAGAGCGTGTATGGGAATGCACACTGGAACTGGTAGTGAGGCACGGGGTTGGGTGTGCAAGTGAGAGCACACCTGTGGTTGTCACAGAGGAGGTGACCGAGGAGGGGGCGCGAAGAGGTGTGTTGGTGAGGTGTGCGAACGACGAGTGTGTGCAAAGGTGTGCGGTGGTCAGGTGTGTGACCAAGTCTGTAAGCGGATTGAGTGTACCTGGGTGTGTCAGGGAAGGTGCAATGACAAAGAGCATGGAGACGGCTGGATGTATGAGCAAGGAACGGGCTGCGGGGTGTGAGCATGCAAGTGGAGCATCGACGGTAACCGGGTTAGCGGTTAGAGCGACGTATCGCCGAATCGGGCCCTCGGTGCGAACCGGGCAGCTTTGCGTCCCGCGGGGATCCACGGCGGTTTCGAAAGAACCGCCGTGCGGGATCCACGCCGGGCCGCACTTTGAACGGCCGCGTCCGTGCTCCACTAGGCGGAGCGGGCAACCCGATAGGAAGGGTCGTCATGGCGACCCCTTTTTATTGAGGCGTTCCGGCAGGTCAAGATCGGGCCATTGGACGGCTCTGTGCCGAGATGGTGCGTGGGATCTCGGCCCGGGTAAGCGTCCTTCCCTGCACCGAATGCCGGACGTATCCAGCCGCCGGCACCAAGCAACCCGCATTCATTGCTCGGCTTTGCGAAGCCGAGCTTTAGAGATGAATTGGCGCACCGAGAGGCTCAAGTGAGTAGACGTGTGACGAGGATAGTGTTTTGGCCCCGAAATTAGAAAAACAAAATTTGATGATTGGCAAAGGATTGGCAGAGTGATGATTGGCAGTGTGATGATTGGCAAATTTTTGATTTGTTGAATTTGGACGAGCAAAATTGGTAGTGGGAGAGATACCCGATGTGATGGGATGGCAACTCTGCCATCTCTCACAGCGGGGGCAAAGGAGCACTAGATTTATGGGGTTGGCAGTGAAAACTAGCCCGGGAGGGTTAGGATAACGATAGGGATCTAGAGAAGATGACCTTAGGTAACGTTAAGGTTAGGTAGAGACAATGATACCTGTAGTGGGGACGCAGGTAGATTAGTGTGGATGATAATGACGTGGTATGTGCTTAGTTTAAAGGGAAGACGGGGAGCACTAAGTTAGCAGGGCAACAGGTAAATGAGATGATGCCGTGTGTGTGAGGATCGAAAGTGTATTGAGCAGGGTATGAGTAAATGATTGTGATTGTGAGTTGTATTGTGATTGCACAGGTGTGCAACTGAACAGGTGGATGGAGCAGTGTTTGAGTGAGTGATAGTGATGTGAGTAGTGCTGACCAAATGGTCCAGGAAGAGGAGGAGGGTGCAGGTGGCACCAGGTGTGATTGCACAGGTGTGCAACTACAGGTGAATGGAGAATGGTTGTGTGGAATATATGGATTATGGAATATATGGAGTATGGGAATGGATGGTCGTGGAGTGAGTATGGGGGAAACTGTGGAGTGGAGTAGATGGTGCGAAGGTGTGAATGGTGGAAGAATGGACCCCCATCACGAATACCCGGGGAGGGTAGTGTAAGTGTTAGGTAGAGGGTACAGGTAAATTGTGGTTGGATATTGGCATCTGTGGTGCGTGGTGGAAGAATGGTATTTGGATGGGTGCATTAGTGACGTGGAAATGGCTGGGCGTGTAGCCTGTTAGTGTGTGTAGTTGGTTTGGGCACTCCACCACTGTGAGGATGTCGGCCAGGTGAGGCCGCAGGTGGGCTCTGGGAGCCGGTAGAGTTGTTGTGGATGGGGCCCGAGGATCCGGAGGACGGACCCGGGTAGCCCAGTGCCAGAGGGCACCGAGGGGTGACAGAGCCAGGAGGGGCCTTCCCCAGTTAGATAGGTTAGGGTGAGGAGCTAGGTAAGCTCGGGTGGCAACTGCAGTGGTGGAGGTGTGCAGGTGGGTAGGCCTGCTGGGAGAGCTACACGCCCCAGCCCAGAAATAGTGCAAGGGCACCGGGAGAGCAATCGGGGGAGTGAGACCCCAAATTGAGAAGCACCACAGTTTGGTCAATGGGAATTGGTTTTTAGAACCCATAGTGTAAGTTGGCCAATGGATTGGCAGGGAAAGACCCCGGGTAGTGTAAAGTGTGTTAATGTCATTTCGAGGATAGTTAGGATTAAGATCTCCTCGCACCATCTACATCCACTCACCTGAGGTGACGTAACTCCACACCATGCCATGTTTTATTATTTTTATTGTGCAGATGTTTGGAATGTGAGACGCATCATGACGTGGGTGTGACATTGTGCTGATTAGTGTAGGCTGTTATGTCATTTCGTGTTCTTTTTTTTGTTAAAAGCAAAATTCCACTTGATTCCTTGTCTTTGGGGTGTCACATGTTCGAAAAAAATAGGTTGTTAATTTTTTAAAACGGATTAAGGGTGTCAAATCCAAGATGGCCACCAAAATATATAAATTCCATTAAAACTGGTATTCTGAACACAGTATGAGGTCCAAATTAATGATAATACCCATAATTTCAATACCAAGGAGTTCAAAAACAATTAATTTCAATATGGCAGTCAAATTCAAAATGGTGGAAAAATCCAAGATGGCCGCCACTTCTTAAATAACCACAGTACAAAAACTTAATGTTCTTGATAACACAAATTGTGAATGATGAAATAGGTCCATTTTGGTGGTAATGCCCACATAAGTAATGCTAGGCCATTGGGGAAACATGTTACTGATTCGTTGAAATCGGTGGATGCCAGCCATAGTGAGAAATAGTGAGAAAATCCAATATGGCTACCACTGTTTTACACAAAGGTCCACATTGCTATAACAATGATAGCGTAATGTAATTTCCTGTTTGACCATATTTAAATATTCCTGTCTCACAATCATCCGTTTTACCTTACAAGTCCTCGTGTTCATCTCCCACAATGTTCTGAGCTGATTGTTCATTGTTGCTACAGCCGTAGTTCAAACAGCTACAGACCTCTGTGCATGGGAGTTTATTGCTGCAGCAACTACAGGAGTTTCCTTTGCATCCTGATTTGCAGCCACATTTTACCAGCTTAGTCACGGCCTCTGGTGCTGGAGGGTTCAAACACATCACCGGAAGAAATCTATTTTCCTCTGACTTCCATCCGTAGTCAGTGGGAGAAGGAAGGGACGGTTGACTTTCGCATGCCTGCATCCATATCATTGCAATATAATGTGCTCGCAGAATGTGTGGTGTCAATGATCCAGAGGTTGGAGGCAGACTCTCTCCCTCGGCCTGTCGATTTGAGTACAAGAACCATCGTAGTGCATTTACTTTGGTGTGTGTTTTGGATCTGTACAACAAGCAAACGAACCTTTCCAGTTGGTCAATTGCGTTTGGAGAGGGTGTAGCAGCAGATTTTCCAAGTGAAGCAAGTGAATCCAGTATCATATCATCGCAGGACATGAACACCTTCATACACCAGTCCTTTGTCCTGCCGGCGAACCTGCCACACATATCTGATCCTGTGAAAGAATGAAACCCGAGAATAGCTGAGGCGCGGTTAACTCCTAACTTTTCAAAGATAGGTTTGACTGCAATTTTCCTATTCAGTTTTCCTTTTCCGGTAAGGAAATATGTCTCAGCAGGTAGCTGTGGATACATGTGGATCATCAGCAAGAAGACATCGGTATCTGGAGAGTCTATTACAAGTTCTACATCGCCATTAACTGTTAGGGCATGGAGCAAGAGTAACGTATCCGCTTCTTCATGACCGTGTTTCACCAATTCATCAGGCACACTTACATTGCCTTTTGTCTCAGTGCCGAAGGTTACCATGAACTTCTTCAATTTGTTGGCAGAGCTGTTGCTGTGATCCAGAGTCTTTGCAGCTAAATACTCTACAAGTTCTGCCTTGGTTTTGACACTTGAAAGGAAGTCCTTCAAGGAAATATTCTGGATGTCTGGGTGACACCGTCACAATTTCGGTCTTTGAGGCCGGCCGATAGGCACAGTGTGACCGGAAGGGACGAGGTTCTCCTGACCACGTGGCCCTTGACTTGGTTTGTCCGCACAATGTGGGCGTTTTCAGGATGAACTTTAGCCGGGGAGCGTTTGGGCGCCGCAGTCTGATACTGCCGCCCACGCGCAGAACAACTTGTGAGTGCACGTGGGTCCCGGCGGTCCCACTGGCCTAGCGCTACCATGTTTAGACAGCGAAAGTCCGTCCCGGGCACCACGCCTGGCTCGCTTATTCAGTGAGCATGGCGACGTGGGCACGGTAGGACACCCGCGGGGCCCAGGCGGACCGGGGACGCGCGAGCCTACGCGTTAGCGGGCTACGGCGGAATCAATGGCTTCAGCCACTATTCGATATTCGGCCGATATTCGGCCGATATTCGGCCCGGCCGCACCAGGAATGAACTGGTTCGACGCCCGCGCTAGAGAGGTCGCGGGCGACTGAGATGTGTTAACAAATTAATTAATTAATTTGAGATGTCCGATTCCTAGTGTTTGGAAATTTGGAAGAGCTTGACCCTAGCCTTTCCCTTGCGAGGGCAAGGAGGAACTTAACACTTGACACTTAAGCTTAGTTTGAAGTACACCCTGCCAGCGCCCACGGCAGGACGGCAGGGCAACCAGAAGGGACGAGGTTCTCCTGACCACGTGGCCCTCGATCTGGGAAGCGAGAGGCGTTCCATTAGTGGACGCGCCCCTCACGCCCGACTTTTGGGCGGCCCCGGCAGGCCGTTTGTTTTGACGTTCCGTGACAGGCCCCGCACCCCCACCTCCGGGCCGACCGGGGGACCGGAATGAATCCCGGTGTCCCGATCCGAACCTTCAGAGCGGGCCTGCTGCACTTTCCGTCCCTGCGGTCCCAAATACCGGAACCACCCGCATACCACTTTATTCGACAAAATGAGGTGCGGCCTACAGCCTTAGAAAACCAACCCTATATAAGTCAATACCTTCAACGAGAGGGTGGTGGGAGGGTGATGGCAGGGTGATGGGAGGGTGATGGCAGGGTGATGGGAGGGTGATGGCAGGGTGATGGGAGGGTGATGGCAGGGTGATGGGAGGGTGATGGCAGGGTGATGGGGGAGGGTGATGGGGGAGGGTGATGGGGCAGGGTGATGGGGCAGGGTGATGGGAGGGTGATGGGAGGGTGATGGGATGGGAGGGAGGAGTTTGTTTTGACGTTCCGTGACAGGCCCCGCACCCCCACCTCCGGGCCGACCGGGCGACCGGAATGAATCCCGGTGTCCCGATCCGAACCTTCAGAGCGGGCCGGCTGCACTTTCCGTCCCTGCGGTCCCAAATACCGGAACCACCCGCATACCACTTTATTCGACAAAATGAGGTGCGGCCTACAGCCTTAGAAAACCAACCTTATATAAGTCAATACCTCCAACGAGAGGGTGGTGGGAGGGTGATGGCAGGGTGATGGGAGGGTGATGGGAGGGTGATGGCAGGGTGATGGGAGGGTGATGGGAGGGTGATGGGGGAGGGTGATGGGGCAGGGTGATGGCAGGGTGATGGGAGGGTGATGGGGGAGGGTGATGGGGCCTCCCTATAGAAGTCAGTACCTCCAATGACACAGGCGCGCATTCGTGCCGCGTGACGTGGTGACGTCATCACACTTTCACCTCAAAAGACCCATTTGATATAAGTTAATATTCTGATATAAGCTTTAGAAAACCAACCCTATATAAGTCAATACCTCCAACGACACAGGCGCGCATTCGTGCCGCGTGACGTGGTGACGTCATCGCGCTTTCACCTTAAAAGATTTATTTGATATAAATTGATATTTTGATATAAGCCTTAGAAAACCAACCCTACAGAAGTCAAATGGTCCAATAAAGGGTGATGGGAGGGTGATGGGAGGGTGATGGCAGGGTGATGGGAGGGCGATGGCAGAGGGTGATGGGGGAGGGTGATGGCAGGGTGATGGCAGGGTGATGGGAGGGTGATGGGAGGGTGATGGCAGGGTGATGGGAGGGTGATGGCAGGGTGATGGGGGAGGGTGATGGGGCAGGGTGATGGGGCAGGGTGATGGGTATCTGGATCTGGATATTCTGGATACTATCTTGGATGTGATAGTAGGTCGAGTTTCCCTTTGTTCTCTTTTTTCTCATTTGCTCTTTCAGAGAACTTTCGACGTATCTGTCAAATACCAGTCTTACTTCGTCGTAGTTAGCTGCAATCCTGATAAGCTTTTCAAGAAATGACATGGCAAAATCACTGCATGTTTTCATTTTGTCTGTCTTGGAGATGGAGTTAACGAGGGCCATGCCATCTATGACTACAACTTTAAATTTCTCAGACATGTCGGACATGTCAGTTGAAGCTTCTTGCTCAGGCTGCGCGTCTTGTACTTCAGGCGCCTCGGCTTGGGGTGGTACTTCAGTTTGGGAGTTTTCACTCAATACTTGGTCGCCAGAAACACTCGGTATGGCATTAGCTGGATCGCTTGTGGCTTCTGTTGGGCTAGGTTGCTCCTTGGTAACTAGCGCTTCAAGATGATGAAGGACCTTAGCCTTGTCATATGTGGACTTTTGCTTTTAACAAAAAAAAAACACGACAGCCATTGTTTAGACATAGCAGCCTTCACTAGATGTTCCATCTCTTCCTCCTTATGAGGATTGATGATGAATTGGGTGATGGCAAATTTTGAGTTAGAGGGATTGTGGGGACGAATTTGGTGTAGGAGAAATGTGGGGAGACGTGACAGTAGTGACGAATTTGTAAATGTGTAGATTTTGTAAATATGGGGTAAGGGCAAGGGTAGAGTTAGGTGATAGGGGGGGGGGGGGGTGACATACGGTAGGGACGAGCTTTTCTCCACTCCGTCTCCATACGCACCTCGCCTTGCATTGCCTTGTTTGATGTGTACCCTTGTGACCTTACCCCTCGCTCATCTGTCTTTTCCCCCCTTGTCTCCCACATGAGGACCGTGCGCCACTGGGCACTGAGGGGAGCGTGCGAGAGTCCGCCATTGTGCGCCCGAACCTCTTGCAACCACAGCTGTCTGCATCGATGCACCACATTATGGACCACATGTCTGTGGCTGAGCACCACTTATGGACCCCATGGGTTGGGGCATGGCCCCTCTGCTGGAACCGGCCATGAAGGCCCGAAATCCTGCTGGCGGACCTTGATCACAGGGCACCGATGCCCCACAGGTGAACCACACTAGTCGGCCCTGTGGGCCATAAATCCATAAATAAATAAAAATGGACACGTTGGGTGCATTTTATTATTGCAAATAGGCCACCAGCAAAGAAGATGACAACCACAGGAAAATAGCAATAGCCAGCAGAGGGAGCCGAAGAGCAAGAGACCACCAGCAGGGTTTGTTTAGTTATTTTTATTATTGAACTGTGGTGACTGTGCACCGATTGGTGCTTGAGGGTGCGTTGGTGCGTTTTTGGGTGCTTTCATGGTGCATCGATGCAGGGCAGACTGTCTCCCCCCCCCCCCCCCCCAAAAGAACGATCACAGGTCCTGGGTTGCGTTTTGTAAATAAAGTAGTCATTGTAAATAATGCGCCCCCACCGTAAATGTATAGTTTGAAGACCATTCCGCAATTCGGTTAGCTGTGGGCGTGAGTCTGTTAGGTAGGGTGCAATGGAGCAGCGGGACATATTTATTTGTTTTAAAACTGTCACACTCAGGGTCAGGTTAAAAGCAGAGGGAACTACACCGACGTGCCACACTAAAAGTCAAGGTAAGAGGCCCGGGACGTGCCTAAGAGGAGGAGGGTGCAGTGTTGTGGATATGAGAATGGTGTTTTTTTTTGTTGTTGTGTAAATTGTTGTAAAAATATCGCCCTCCTTGCTCCAGTTATGTATAAAGGTCAAAGTGCGTCCCGTAATTAGTTCATAAACACCACACGTTAGCCATTCATAGATTTCCCCCCTTGTTGACAGTTATTTCTTTATTATGTGTATTAGTGTAAGGCTGTGTCTTCCATTAATTGAAATACTCCATTGCACCAAGTGAAATAAGAGTAGATCCCCTTTCCCTTCACATTCCCCTTCCAACAAATTGCCAACTGTTCCCTCCGCGACTCCATTCGCCACGAGGTCGGCTTGGAGAAGAAGGGGGAGGAGCTGCCGACTCCTGGGCATGCCCGCCCATCGTCATCAAGGGCGGAGCCAGAGGGCCGTGCCGACCAATCAGGGCCGAGGCGAGCTGACCGATGGGCGTGTCCTGGACACCAGCGGCTTGATCGCCTGAGGCGCTATATAGAGCGCGCGCGAAAGCAAAAGTTGAAGTTGTTGTTGGATTAAGAGTTGGACTGAATGGGACTAAGAGTTGGACTAAGCAAGAGAGGAAGTTGTTGGACTGGGTTGGACTAAGAAAGAGAGTCGAGGAGGGAGGAGATCATAACACAGACAAGCCTGAAGGGAGTCCTGGAGTTTGTGAGAGAGGGAGAGAGAACCCGTCACGCCAGACCCCCCACCAGCAGGTTGGCTCCACCAAGCAGCTCCGACCCGTTAACCCGCGCACACGACAGGATCAGTGGCATCGGCGGCCATCGAGGTCCAGCCCCGACGTCCCGTGCGGGATCAAGCTCCAGCCAGCTCCGTGCCTTCCTCCCCCTCCAGCCACCCACCTCCTTCCAGCCAATCCACTCTGCAATTCCCCGTGTGAGTCCATCTTGGTTTGTTCTGTCCTGGGTTAAGTTAAGCCTGTTTAGATAAGCTAGTATTTTCACTGTGTCTTTCTGGTCCGTCCCTCTTTCTGCTTTATTTTATTATCCTTCCTTCTCCTTGGTTTCTTTGATTGTGTAAATAGTAGGAATAAATTTAGTAGCATTTAAAACCTTTTTGTCTCCTTCTTCTTCTTCTTCTTCTTCACATCCGTGTCGCCTTTGTCTTTTCCCTATTGAATATCTGTGGCGCGATTTTGGCCAACGTTCAGGAATCGGGTTAGTCGGGGTAACTGTTCGGGCGCGGCGGCCATCCGCTCGGCAAACAACATCCTAGCCGTGTCCGTAACAATATATATATATATATATATATATATATATATATATATATATATATATATATATATATATATATATATATATATATATATATATATATATATATATATATATATATATATATAAAGGATCTCTCTGATTAGTGTGAAACCCATCTTTACCATTTCACCATTAAATCCACCATCCACCATATGGTGCAGTCCCTGGAACTTCTTGGTCAAACTATCTGCCATGGGCATTCGTGGGAAGATAATACCACCAAAGTAGCAACAAACGCTCGTCGCTGTCTGGGTATTCTCCATGCTTGCTTATTAGATTCCACAGATGACCTGCCTGCACTATTAGATTTTGCATGCCTCATATGAAAAAATGTTTCTCTTGGGTGATTTATCAGTGGCGAACATCAGCAGTAATGTGCTGTACACACTCAAGGTAAAACGCAAAAATACAATGTACAATGTGCTTGCAGATCCTCACACATTTGGGTGTGTTGGGTTTTCAACAGTAATACTAGTCATTGTGAAGACCAGTGTGGGCGGCAAGATAAACAATGAATTTTATCAACTAAACCTTGATATGATTATGTTCTGACAAAGGTTAGCCCTTCATCAGAGCTAAAATAAATAAATAAAAATAATTTCACATTCCTTTTCACCTTAATATGGCATTTTGGTCTTATGAAAGGCTAGCGCGAGAAAGGTCAGCCACACCTCATTTCCTCCATTCTATTTTGGTTTTCATCCATTGTTCATTTTGAAATTCATTGTTCATTTCTTGGTTTGGATTAATGTTTTCATAAACAAGAGGGAGAATTGCTCTGCAATATACATCCCCTACTTATTCCAATGAATGTTCATGTTCCAAGCGCTCAGGAATTGTGGGCCATATACAGTAGGACAAATTTCGGTATGCAAAGCTACAGAATAAGTTACAGTTTATGTAACTTATCACAATAAAGCCGTGTACCATGTTTCAGTTCAACATATTGAAGGGTAAGGGGAAAAAGTCTGGAAAACTGACCCAAGTATAATATGTGATATTTTCTAAGTTCAGAAGGGCATAACTCCATTAAAAATTGGCGAACCTCCCCGAAAATCAATTTTGTTCTGTAACTTATAATAATAAAGTCATGTACCACGTTTCATTTCAATATGCTGGAGGGTATGGCGAAAAAATCTGGATAACCACAGTTGGGACGAACAGATGGATGGATGGACAGAAATACAGCAAACCTATAGTCCCCTCCAGAGAAACCAGTATGGGACTAATAAAGATTGAATGAAAATGTAATGGATCAGAGGTTGGACCAAAGTTATGCAAATAAATTAAGGTTATCCACCCCTGCTGAGTTTGCTAAAACACAATAATTACCGATCAAGCCTCAATAAACAGCAAAATGTGTAAAAACGTGATAAATTGTTCGACTGATAAAGCTTACAGTTCATGAATGTATTATCATTAGTGATCAAAGAAGCATGGTCTCATGAGATGGCAAATGTAAGTTGCTCGAGGTGTTGTGCTTTTGACCATAATCTTCAATAAGACTAAGAAAGGTGGAGTTTTGTGTCTCTTGTTGTGAGGAGTTGGTACCACATGGAGAAGTGGAATAAGTATATAAACGAAACTGCAGTGATTGAAAATGATTGCTGGTTTAATATGGCTGATTGTGGTGCATGTTAGAAACTACTGTGGATATAATGGGCACAAATAATTAGCCCAGGGTGCGAATTGAGAATGTCACTAGGTGAGTGTTCAGGTAAACAAGGCAGATTGGTGCACCCACCACTCTGCACTTGCAAGAGCTGAGCAAAGATGCAAAATAGGTTGATTACGCAATGTGATTTCCTTGGTCCTACAAAACGGTGGGACCATCACAATTGACAACAACCCGCAATGTATGTATGGGAAAAAGTTTGGGAAAAAGAAAAAATGAATTTAAAGTTTGGGCAAAAATGGGAAAAGTTAGTTCAAAGATGTAACAAAATTTAACAAAACCGGTTGGTTTGTTGGAGCCCTGGCTCATGGTCAAAGGAACCCAATTTCAAACCCCATAATCCATATACTGTATTTGTCCATTTTCTGCTGAGGTCCTTGCAATTCACATAAAAGTATTTTGATGTTCATTATGCAAATGGTAAAGTACCATAAAGTCTTAAAAAGTACTTATGTGAAATGTCGTTTATAAGAAGTATGCAGAATTGAATCTTTCTAATTGGCTTTGCTTGTGATTGATTCCTCCAAAAATACTTAGCTTACTAATTAAACAAGAAATAACACAACAACAATTGACAGATTCATTATCGGAGCTCACCTGCTAGAACCTGCAATTCCACAATGTGAAGCAATGTGAAGCTGTAATTGAAAGGTGATGAATGCTTCTTGGGTTTCATAATGTGTCTCTGTTTGATATGATGCATTTCGGCACAGCAATATATGGCCGAATCTGATGACCTTAGGTGGAACAGTGACAGCAGCATTCGATAACCTCCGTTCTGTGAGTCCAGTAGGATGTGGTTGGTGTTCGGCAGGAAATGGTGGTGCTTTACTTCCAACACATGCTGGAGAAATGATAGTGAAGTTTCAAAATAACAGTGCAAAACTACAACTGACCTTTTTATTTTCTACACTGTCCAAGGACATTACTGTAGCAGATCAACATTTCATTCGCAATTCAAATTTGGAGTTACACCGTCACGAGGCCAATGCTACATAGGCATTCAAAAAGTTCTCAGAACAACATACTCACAATAGTGCAAGGGAAGCCTTTTTATTTTCCAAAATGTCACTGACATAATCATTAACTTAGGTATATCATGAGTAAGGAAACTCATCTACTTATACAGGGTGTCCACAAAGTCGCGCATCACATGCAAAACATTTATTTGTAAGGTTGGCTACATCATTTGTTAGAAATGTGTCCCACCAATCTCAAAACACGTTTGTAAACGGAAAAGCAGCTTTCTTTGAATGTTCTACAACATATCCGGTCTAGTTGTTGAAATAAATAATTTAATTTCCTATGACAAATGATCAATTAAATAATTTCCTATGATGGGCGACTTTGTGGACACCCTGTATATTGAAAATTAAAAAGAAATGTTGGCATTTCTTAGACTAGTGTGACTGTCTTATTGCAAAAAAAACATTTTAAATGCTCCACGAAAAAATGTGACATCACAGGTGTTGTTAATGCCTAGCTATACTTGGGATCAAGTTAGGGAACAAGTGTGGTGAACCTATATGGGAGTTAAATGGCTGTATGACAGAAAAAAGGATGTCGCATGAACATTGTTCATTGTGTGGTAGGTTGTTCCTTAAAAAGATAAAAATTTAAACTAGAAGTAAAAATACAAGACCGATACTCTAACAATGTCATAGCCGGGCTTGGATCTGCTGAGTAAGGAATCTGCTGTCCCCCTGGCATGTGACCAGATCCTCAGCTCTGATTGGTGGACATACATAGGGATGGTAGATGTGCATGTGAGGGACATACATACATACATACATACATACATCAGACAGATATAAAAACGCTGTTCCAGACAGGATTCCCCTACAGGCTAAGCTGTAAAATTATGGCTGCCGAACCGAACCACATGATGTCATCAATTTTTTTTTTCTAGACCAATTTATCCCGAGATCACGCTCAAGAAATGTCATACTGATCGGATCAAGTGTTCTACTTGTCGATTTATGACGTCATAATGAAGGCACCTATGACATCATTAACATACAGTATGTTTTTCCCCATGGGGAGTACTTCACATTGAGCCACCTTTCAATTTTTTCCATGAAGAGGTTGCAGATATATTGAGGTGCAAATTTCGGTTTTTCCAAGATGGTGCCCATATCACGTAACCTATGACGTCATAATTAGCATTAACCATTTTACAGGAAGAGACGCTCCTCTGATAAAAAGTTAGTGTCAATTGGACCAACGGTTGCAGAGAAAACGAAATTTAAAGGGAATAAACCCACAAAATACCGGCGGAAGGGACATACATACATACATACATACATACATACATAGACAGAAAAATGCTGTTCCAGACGGCATAGCCCTGAGGGCTATGCCGCAAAAACTTCCTGTATAATGAAATAATGTGTCCAATGCTCTGGAAAACCCTCTCCTTGGTCTCTTCGATTTTTACACATGACTCCATTACATTGTGTCATGTAGTATCTCATACCACTGACAAGCAAATGGCATCTGCATCACTCTGCTGATGTGGAAATGATTAGATGCTGGTCTGATAAATGGATCATGTCTTTTAATGCTTGTAAATCTCAGTCTCCCTGTCACCCCTTGAAGACCATCAAACGAATCGATTACTATTGATTTTCATCATCAGCCACAGGATGAAGTTTAGTTTCATTAATTTCTAGGCCTCACCATAAGCCTTGAGTTCTTATCAGCCCACCACCTAGCTTGCAACCCCAGCTCGGGAATAGGTATCTTCCATCATTCCAAGTAATTATTTGAAACATTAGAACTACTCACAACCTACAAGGTTTTGTTCCGTAGTTCAATGGAATACTGCTCTCCCCTTTGGTCTGAGGCCCCAGCATCATGACTTCCTCTCCTGGATTCTGTGGAATCTAAAGATTTCAACATTATTGGCATCTCCCATGAGGAGGCAGAAGCAGAAAGCCCGCTGCTCTCACATAGCAGACAGGACGGTTGCCTCTCTGTGTTTTTCCTTCCTCTCCCGCTGTCCTGCTCCCGTAGCCCTCTGACCTTCCTCTGCAGCTCTTTCAGGATGCACACATTCTTCCAGTAACTCCCTCTTAGTTAAAATTCCAAAATCGAGGATTACTGCACACCTCCAATCTTAGCATGGTTAAATTTTTTTTTCTGTTTATCATCGCCGCCCGCCCCATAAAAGTCGTCCGCCCCTAAAAAAAAAAAAAAAATTCTCGCGAAGTCACCGTTACCGCTCAGTGGAACAGGTTCGAATTTTGTAAGTGCTCGCGTACTGTCTGAGCCAAGTTACATGTGCTCGAACTTCGCCGATCTGCAGGAGACCAATGAGGCAAACGTCTTCAATAATGTCTATGCCAAAGCCAATCTCACATGCAACGATGCGACAGAGAAGCCATACTACACGGCTGGCTATGAAGATGTGTGCTATTTGTGTGGCTGTGTTGAGGAGCTGAGTACCACAGATGAGTCATATCCGATATGCAGTACCTGCAGTAAGAGTCGTACTGCCGAGAAGAGGCCCACTCGGAAGTTCAAGAAGTGGTTGGTATTCTGAAGGAGAAGCCAAATATCATCGGCAAACGGGAGGGCCTCACGTGATCATTATTGCTGAGAATTCCTAGTCAAAAATTAAACGAGCGCTGCACTACATGTAGTAGTAGGTGATGATACATACATGAATAAACGGCAACCAAAATTCTCTTGGTGTTGAACTCTACTCAACATGTATGAGTGCTATAATAGCAGTAGCTGCTCATAGATAGATACATCGATGAGTGCCATAATAGCAGTAGCTGCTGATTGATAGATACATCGATAAGTGCTATAATAGCAGTAGCTGCTGATTGATAGATACATCTATGAGTGCTATAATAGCAGTAGCTGCTGATTGATAGATACATCTATGAGTGCCATAATAGCAGTAGCTGCTCATAGATAGATACATCTATGAGTGCTATAATAGCAGTAGCTGCTGATTGATAGATACATCTATGAGTGCTATAATAGCAGTAGCTGCTGATTGATAGATACATCTATGAGTGCCATAATAGCAGTAGCTGCTCATAGATAGATACATCGATGAGTGCTATAATAGCAGTAGCTGCTGATTGATAGATACATCTATGAGTGCTATAATAGCAGTAGCTGCTGATTGATAGATACATCTATGAGTGCTATAATAGCAGTAGCTGCTGATTGATAGATACATCTATGAGTGTTATAATAGCAGTAGCTGCTGATTGATAGATACATCTATGAGTGCCATAATAGCAGTAGCTGCTGATATATAGATACATCTATGAGTGCTATAATAGCAGTAGCTGATGATTGATAGATACATCTATGAGTGCTATAATAGCAGTAGCTGATGATTGATAGATACATCTATGAGTGCCATAATAGCAGTAGCTGCTCATAGATAGATACATCTATGAGTGCTATAATAGCAGTAGCTGCTGATTGATAGATACATCTATGAGTGCTATAATAGCAGTAGCTGCTGATTGATAGATACATCTATGAGTGCCATAATAGCAGTAGCTGCTCATAGATAGATACATCAATGAGTGCTATAATAGCAGTAGCTGCTGATTGATAGATACATCTATGAGTGCTATAATAGCAGTAGCTGCTGATTGATAGATACATCTATGAGTGCTATAATAGCAGTAGCTGCTGATTGATAGATACATCTATGAGTGTTATAATAGCAGTAGCTGCTGATTGATAGATACATCTATGAGTGATATAATAGCAGTAGCTGCTGATATATAGATACATCTATGAGTGTTATAATAGCAGTAGCTGCTGATTGATAGATACATCTATGAGTGCTATAATAGCAGTAGCTGCTGATTGATAGATACATCTATGAGTGCTATAATAGCAGTAGCTGCTGATATATAGATACATCTATGAGTGTTATAATAGCAGTAGCTGCTGATTGATAGATACATCTATGAGTGCTATAATAGCAGTAGCTGCTGATATATAGATACATCTATGAGTGTTATAATAGCAGTAGATGCTGATTGATAGATACATCTATCAGTGCTATAATAGCAGTAGCTGCTGATTGATAGATACATCTATGAGTGTTATAATAGCAGTAGCTGCTGATTGATAGATACATCTATGAGTGCTATAATAGCAGTAGATGCTGATTGATAGATACATCTATCAGTGCTATAATAGCAGTAGCTGCTGATATCTATCTATAATTCCAGTAATCTCTGTGTGTATGTGTGTGTGTATGTGTGTGTGTATGTGTGTGTGTATGTGTGTGTGTATGTGTGTCTGTGACCGCTGTTTCTCGACAACCACGGGTCCGATATACTTGAAACTTGCCAGGTATATTGCTGGGGACCTGAGGATGTGCCTTTTCAAGGTTTCATATTAATCGGACAAGTAGTTACCGAGCTATTAGTAAAAGTAACGCAAGCCGTTCGCTTTGGCTTTGCGAATGGACCGAACCATTTCATGTAAATAGAGGGGGGGAGGGGGTTCTACCGTACTCGCAAGCCGTTCGCTTTGGCTTTGCGAATGGGCCAAACCATTTCATGTAAATAGAGGGGGGGGGGGGGGTTCTGTGGTTGCGCCATTTGGAGGAGCTGGGAGGACTCAGCGTGATAGAGTGAGGCTGAGTGAGTATATCAAGACAAGAACAAGATCTAGAAAGAGGTATGTACGGTGCGATTCATATAATATATTGTTTAGTTATCGTCGATGAGGAATTTGGGGTCGGAATGGGTGATCGGCCTGGGTGACTGGGTCTCGACTAGATGCTGGGCCGCACCAAGGAACGGGCACCCACGTACGGGCACGTCCTAGGATGTGCCTTTTCAAGTTTTCATATTAATCGGAGAAGTAGTTACCGAGCTATGTCCAAAAAACGATTCAACCAATCAGAGAGCAGCGAGCTATCACGTGTGCCGAACGTGGCGAACAGACTCTGCCTCGGACGGCACATTTGAGAGCGTATTCATTTATTTCACGTTGGCAAACTATGTTGGCGCTATGTTGGCGTTAAACTATGTTTTAAAACTAATTAAAACTAATTTGCGATTCATCGTAACTGCGATATGCGACCTTCCGGACAGTCAAATGAGGACGTCACTTCCGGACTTACGGATAGTCATAGTGGCGACGTACTGATGCTGAACGTGGCGAGCAGACGCTGCCTCGGACGGCACATTTGAGAGCGTATTCATTTATTTGACGTTACAATCTGTGTTGATTGTTGTAAGGTACGATCGATTGTAGTACACGTTTATAATAACTCTGCCGATACAGGCCCGATTAACTGCAGCGCCATCCGAGCTGCGGCGTCGGGACGATACATTCATTGTACGGTCACATCACGCACTTACGGGCACGCCCATGGGCCCATGGGCACGCCCATGCATGCATGGGCGAAGACATTATTTTTTTTTTTTTGGGCAAGGAACGGGCACCCACGTACGGGCACGTCCTAGTATAGATACATCTATGAGTGTTATAATAGCAGTAGCTGCTGATTGATAGATACATCTATGAGTGCTATAATAGCAGTAGCTGCTGATATATAGATACATCTATGAGTGTTATAATAGCAGTAGCTGCTGATTGATAGATACATCTATGAGTGCTATAATAGCAGTAGCTGCTGATATATAGATACATCTATGAGTGCTATAATAGCAGTAGCTGCTGATTGGTAGATACATATATGAGTGCTATAATAGCAGTAGCTGCTCATAGATAGATACATCTATGAGTGCTATAATAGCAGTAGCTGCTGTTATATAGATACATCTATGAGTGCTATAATAGCAGTAGCTGCTGTTATATAGATACATCTATGAGTGCTATAATAGCAGTAGCTGCTGATATATATAGATACATGTATGAGTGCTATAATAGCAGTAGCTGCTGATAGATAGATACATCCATGAGTGCTATAATGGCAGTAGCTGCTGATAGATAGATACATCCATGAGTGCTATAATGGCAGTAGCTGCTGATAGATAGATACATGTATGAGTGCTATAATAGCAGTAGATGCTGATTGATAGATACGTCGATGAGTGCTATAATAGCAGTAGCTGCTGATAGATAGATACATCCATGAGTGCTATAATGGCAGTAGCTGCTGATAGATAGATACATCTATGAGTGCTATAATGGCAGTAGCTGCTGATAGATAGATACATCTATGAGTGCTATAATGGCAGTAGCTGCTGATAGATAGATACATCCATGAGTGTTATAACAGCAGTAGCTGCTGATATATAGATACATCTATGAGTGTTATAATAGCAGTAGATGCTGATTGATAGATACATCTATCAGTGCTATAATAGCAGTAGCTGCTGATATATAGATACATCTATGAGTGTTATATAATAGCAGTAGCTGCTGATATATAGATACATCTATGAGTGTTATAATAGCAGTAGCTGCTGATTGATAGATACATCTATGAGTGCTATAATAGCAGTAGCTGCTGATATATAGATACATCTATGAGTGTTATAATAGCAGTAGCTGCTGATTGATAGATACATCTATGAGTGCTATAATAGCAGTAGCTGCTGATATATAGATACATCTATGAGTGCTATAATAGCAGTAGCTGCTGATTGGTAGATACATATATGAGTGCTATAATAGCAGTAGCTGCTCATAGATAGATACATCTATGAGTGCTATAATAGCAGTAGCTGCTGTTATATAGATACATCTATGAGTGCTATAATAGCAGTAGCTGCTGTTATATAGATACATCTATGAGTGCTATAATAGCAGTAGCTGCTGATATATATAGATACATGTATGAGTGCTATAATAGCAGTAGCTGCTGATATATAGATACATCTACGAGTGCTATAATAGCAGTAGCTGCTGATAGATAGATACATCCATGAGTGCTATAATGGCAGTAGCTGCTGATAGATAGATACATGTATGAGTGCTATAATAGCAGTAGATGCTGATTGATAGATACATCGATGAGTGCTATAATAGCAGTAGCTGCTGATAGATAGATACATCCATGAGTGCTATAATGGCAGTAGCTGCTGATAGATAGATACATCTATGAGTGCTATAATGGCAGTAGCTGCTGATAGATAGATACATCTATGAGTGCTATAATGGCAGTAGCTGCTGATAGATAGATACATCCATGAGTGCTATAATAGCAGTAGCTGCTCATAGATAGATACATCGATGAGTGCTATAATAGCAGCAGCTGCTGATATATAGATACATCTATGAGTGCTATAATAGCAGTAGCTGCTGATATATAGATACATCTATGAGTGCTATAATGGCAGTAGCTGCTGATAGATAGATACATCTATGAGTGCTATAATAGCAGTAGCTGCTGATATATAGATACATCTATGAGTGCTATAATGGCAGTAGCTGCTCATAGATAGATACATCGATGAGTGCTATAATAGCAGCAGCTGCTGATATATAGATGCATCTATGAGTGCTATAATGGCAGTAGCTGCTGATATATAGATACATCGATGAGTGCTATAATAGCAGCAGCTGCTGATATATAGATACATCTATGAGTGCTATAATGGCAGTAGCTGCTCATAGATAGATACATCGATGAGTGCTATAATAGCAGCAGCTGCTGATATATAGATACATCTATGAGTGCTATAATGGCAGTAGCTGCTCATAGATAGATACATCTATGAGTGCTATAATAGCAGTAGCTGCTGATATATAGATATGTCAAGTCGTAGATTTGTTATTGCCTAAAGTTCAGTTATAGACGTTGGTTGCTAATGTGTTATGATTTAGATGTTGTTTAAAAATGCTATTTTCATAAAGTTAATAAAAGGTTTTTGCTTCGTTTTAGTTTAAAATGAGGAAAGGCTCGCTTCGGTCGTGCTGGACAATTGTATACGTGTGCTTTTTCGAGGCTAGATAAGGCCGGTCGTAAAATCACGCTCACATGCGCGTGATTTTGTGTAACGCTAGTGGAATGATTAGATTGCAGACATAAACCTATCGTTAAAACCATATATATTTTGTATTAATCACAGCGACGCTTGACTCTGTATAAACATGCTTTGAATTACTCATTTGAACAAACCCATATATTTTATGGCCTTATCGAAGCCAAAGAATGCACCCTCCCTTTAATGAGTTATATTTTCTGTCTCCTCGGAGCCCAGAGAAACATCTGGTCCAGATAAGGGACGGATGACGGTGGGGGACTCTCGCCAGTCGCTTTGTTCTCTCGGAGATTTTCTGATAAACTTGTCCCTATTTATACGGACTGCGAATCAATGTGCTTCGGGAAGGCTAGACGTGGCATGAAGCTGGTTCTTGCTGTAGATGTCTGTCTCCTCCGGATCTGTATAAGTTGGTTTTTAATAAAGCTGCGTCATTTTCAAACTGTTTGTGGACTTCTTTTGCAAACGAAGAGCCGCTTCTTCACAGATACATCTATGAGTGCTATAATAGCAGTAGCTGCTGATATATAGATACATCTATGAGTGCTATAATGGCAGTAGCTGCTGATAGATAGATACATCGATGAGTGCTATAATAGCAGTAGCTGCTGATTGATAGATACATCTATGAGTGTTATAATAGCAGTAGCTGCTGATAGATAGATACATCGATGAGTGCTATAATAGCAGTAGCTGCTGATATATAGATACATCTATGAGTGTTATAATAGCAGTAGCTGCTGATAGATAGATACATCTATGAGTGCTATAATAGCAGTAGCTGCTGATATATAGATACATCTATGAGTGTTATAATAGCAGTAGCTGCTGATTGATAGATACATCTATGAGTGCTATAATAGCAGTAGCTGCTGATTGATAGATACATCTATGAGTGTTATCATAGCAGTAGCTGCTGATTGATAGATACATCTATGAGTGATATAATAGCAGTAGCTGCTGATATATAGATACATGTATGAGTGCTATAATAGCAGTAGCTGCTCATAGATAGATACATCGATGAGTGCTATAATAGCAGTAGCTGCTGATTGATAGATACATCTATGAGTGATATAATAGCAGTAGCTGCTGATATATAGATACATCTATGAGTGTTATAATAGCAGTAGCTGCTGATATATAGATACATCTATGAGTGTTATAATCGCAGTAGCTGCTGATTGATAGATACATCTATGAGTGCTATAATAGCAGTAGCTGCTGATAGATAGATACATCGATGAGTGCTATAATAGCAATAGCTGCTGATTGATAGATACATCTATGAGTGCTATAATAGCAGTAGCTGCTGATTGATAGATACATCTATGAGTGCTATAATAGCAGTAGCTGCTGATATATAGATACATCTATGAGTGTTATAATAGCAGTAGCTGCTGATTGATAGATACATCTATGAGTGCTATAATAGCAGTCGCTGCTGATATATAGATACATCCATGAGTGTTATAATAGCAGTAGATGCTGATTGATAGATACATCTATGAGTGTTATAATAGCAGTAGCTGCTGATATATAGATACATCTATGAGTGTTATAATAGCAGTAGATGCTGATATATAGATACATCTATGAGTGTTATAATAGCAGTAGCTGCTGATTGATAGATACATCTATGAGTGCTATAATAGCAGTAGATGCTGATTGATAGATACATCTATCAGTGCTATAATAGCAGTAGCTGCTGATATATAGATACATCTATGAGTGTTATAATAGCAGTAGCTGCTGATTGATAGATACATCTATGAGTGCTATAATAGCAGTAGCTGCTGATTGGTAGATACATATATGAGTGCTATAATAGCAGTAGCTGCTCATAGATAGATACATCTATGAGTGCTATAATAGCAGTAGCTGCTGTTATATAGATACATCTATGAGTGCTATAATAGCAGTAGCTGCTGTTATATAGATACATCTATGAGTGCTATAATAGCAGTAGCTGCTGATATATATAGATACATGTATGAGTGCTATAATAGCAGTAGCTGCTGATAGATAGATACATCCATGAGTGCTATAATGGCAGTAGCTGCTGATAGATAGATACATCTATGAGTGCTATAATGGCAGTAGCTGCTGATAGATAGATACATCTATGAGTGCTATAATGGCAGTAGCTGCTGATAGATAGATACATCCATGAGTGCTATAATAGCAGTAGCTGCTCATAGATAGATACATCGATGAGTGCTATAATAGCAGCAGCTGCTGATATATAGATACATCTATGAGTGCTACAATAGCAGTAGCTGCTGATATATAGATACATCTATGAGTGCTATAATGGCAGTAGCTGCTGATAGATAGATACATCTATGAGTGCTATAATAGCAGTAGCTGCTGATATATAGATACATCTATGAGGGCTATAATGGCAGTAGCTGCTCATAGATAGATACATCGATGAGTGCTATAATAGCAGCAGCTGCTGATATATAGATACATCTATGAGTGCTATAATGGCAGTAGCTGCTGATATATAGATACATCGATGAGTGCTATAATAGCAGCAGCTGCTGATATATAGATACATCTATGAGTGCTATAATAGCAGCAGCTGCTGATATATAGATACATCTATGAGTGCTATAATGGCAGTAGCTGCTCATAGATAGATACATCGATGAGTGCTATAATAGCAGCAGCTGCTGATATATAGATACATCTATGAGTGCTATAATGGCAGTAGCTGCTCATAGATAGATACATCTATGAGTGCTATAATAGCAGTAGCTGCTGATATATAGATACATCTATGAGTGCTATAATGGCAGTAGCTGCTGATATATAGATACATCTATGAGTGCTATAATAGCAGTAGCTGCTGATAGATAGATACATCGATGAGTGCTATAATAGCAGTAGCTGCTGATTGATAGATACATCTATGAGTGTTATAATAGCAGTAGCTGCTGATTGATAGATACATCTATGAGTGATATAATAGCAGTAGCTGCTGATATATAGATACATCTATGAGTGTTATAATAGCAGTAGCTGCTGATTGATAGATACATCTATGAGTGCTATAATAGCAGTAGCTGCTGATTGATAGATACATCTATGAGTGTTATAATAGCAGTAGCTGCTGATTGATAGATACATCTATGAGTGATATAATAGCAGTAGCTGCTGATATATAGATACATGTATGAGTGCTATAATAGCAGTAGCTGCTCATAGATAGATACATCGATGAGTGCTATAATAGCAGTAGCTGCTGATTGATAGATACATCTATGAGTGTTATAATAGCAGTAGCTGCTGATTGATAGATACATCTATGAGTGATATAATAGCAGTAGCTGCTGATATATAGATACATCTATGAGTGTTATAATAGCAGTAGCTGCTGATATATAGATACATCTATGAGTGCTATAATAGCAGTAGCTGCTGATATATAGATACATCTATGAGTGTTATAATAGCAGTAGCTGCTGATTGATAGATACATCTATGAGTGATATAATAGCAGTAGCTGCTGATATATAGATACATCTATGAGTGTTATAATAGCAGTAGCTGCTGATTGATAGATACATCTATGAGTGATATAATAGCAGTAGCTGCTGATATATAGATACATCTATGAGTGTTATAATAGCAGTAGCTGCTGATTGATAGATACATCTATGAGTGCTATAATAGCAGTAGCTGCTGATTGATAGATACATCGATGAGTGCTATAATAGCAGTAGCTGCTGATTGATAGATACATCTATGAGTGATATAATAGCAGTAGCTGCTGATATATAGATACATCTATGAGTGTTATAATAGCAGTAGCTGCTGATATATAGATACATCTATGAGTGCTATAATAGCAGTAGCTGCTGATATATAGATACATCTATGAGTGCTATAATAGCAGTAGCTGCTGATATATAGATACATCTATGAGTGCTATAATAGCAGTAGCTGCTGATATATAGATACATCTATGAGTGTTATAATAGCAGTAGCTGCTGATATATAGATACATCTATGAGTGTTATAATAGCAGTAGCTGCTGATTGATAGATACATCTATGAGTGCTATAATAGCAGTAGCTGCTGATAGATAGATACATCGATGAGTGCTATAATAGCAGTAGCTGCTGATTGATAGATACATCTATGAGTGCTATAATAGCAGTAGCTGCTGATTGATAGATACATCTATGAGTGCTATAATAGCAGTAGCTGCTGATATATAGATACATCTATGAGTGTTATAATAGCAGTAGCTGCTGATTGATAGATACATCTATGAGTGCTATAATAGCAGTAGCTGCTGATATATAGATACATCTATGAGTGTTATAATAGCAGTAGATGCTGATTGATAGATACATCTATCAGTGCTATAATAGCAGTAGCTGCTGATAGATAGATACATCTATGAGTGCTATAATGGCAGTAGCTGCTGATAGATAGATACATCTATGAGTGCTATAATAGCAGTAGCTGCTGATATATAGATACATGTATGAGTGCTATAATAGCAGTAGCTGCTGATATATAGATACATCTATGAGTGACTATAATAGCAGTAGCTGCTGATATATAGATACATCTGTGAGTGCTATAATAGCAGTAGCTGCTGATATATAGATACATCTATGAGTGTTATAATAGCAGTAGCTGCTGATTGATAGATACATCTATGAGTGCTATAATAGCAGTAGATGCTGATTGATAGATACATCTATCAGTGCTATAATAGCAGTAGCTGCTGATATATAGATACATCTATGAGTGTTATAATAGCAGTAGCTGCTGATTGATAGATACATCTATGAGTGCTATGATAGCAGTAGCTGCTGATATATAGATACATCTATGAGTGTTATAATAGCAGTAGCTGCTGATTGATAGACACATCTATGAGTGCTATAATAGCAGTAGCTGCTGATATATAGATACATCTATGAGTGCTATAATAGCAGTAGCTGCTGATTGGTAGATACATATATGAGTGCTATAATAGCAGTAGCTGCTCATAGATAGATACATCTATGAGTGCTATAATAGCAGTAGCTGCTGTTATATAGATACATCTATGAGTGCTATAATAGCAGTAGCTGCTGTTATATAGATACATCTATGAGTGCTATAATAGCAGTAGCTGCTGATATATATAGATACATGTATGAGTGCTATAATAGCAGTAGCTGCTGATAGATAGATACATCCATGAGTGCTATAATGGCAGTAGCTGCTGATAGATAGATACATCTATGAGTGCTATAATGGCAGTAGCTGCTGATAGATAGATACATCTATGAGTGCTATAATGGCAGTAGCTGCTGATAGATAGATACATCCATGAGTGCTATAATAGCAGTAGCTGCTCATAGATAGATACATCGATGAGTGCTATAATAGCAGCAGCTGCTGATATATAGATACATCTATGAGTGCTATAATAGCAGTAGCTGCTGATATATAGATACATCTATGAGTGCTATAATAGCAGCAGCTGCTGATATATAGATACATCTATGAGTGCTATAATAGCAGTAGCTGCTGATATATAGATACATCTATGAGTGCTATAATGGCAGTAGCTGCTGATAGATAGATACATCTATGAGTGCTATAATAGCAGTAGCTGCTCATAGATAGATACATCGATGAGTGCTATAATAGCAGCAGCTGCTGATATATAGATACATCTATGAGTGCTATAATAGCAGTAGCTGCTGATATATAGATACATCTATGAGT